>NC_086321.1:203150007-203420007 GCF_036172605.1 Pelobates fuscus
ACCTAGAACCACTTCAGCTAATTGAAGTGGTCTGGGTACATTGCACTTACTGCTGCAATGTTAAACATTGCAGTTCCAGAGAAACTGCAATCTTTACATTGCAGCTCTAAGTCTGCCTCCAGTGGCTGTCTACCAGCCAGCCACAAGAGGACTTCCTGCATCCAAATGGACCTTTGGAGCCAGACATCCAGTGTTAGTTTTCCCTATAGAAAAGCATTGAGTTAATGGTTTCCAATGGGGAGGTGTAATGCGTGCGTGGCATCTACGCTCAACGGGGGGCATGGTGTCGACCCAGTGTGGAAGGACATCGGTGCTGAAATAACGTAAGTAAATAAAGGGTTTTTAACCATTTATTCTCTGGGGAGGCAAGGGGAGCTATAGTGCCAGGAATACGGCTTTGTATTCCTGGCACTATAGTATCCCTTTCAAGGGCCTTGTGAAGACGTTAAAAGTGCTGTTTTAGCAGGAAAACAAACGTGCTCACCTTAAAAAAAAAAAAAAACCTTTTTCAATGCATGTATTCACCTATTACTACAAATAATAAACCATAAACACTTAAAATAATGGTGTGCCAATGTCCATCTATATGAAAGATACATATAGATATAATAAGGATAACTATAACTTTACCACTTTAGACTAATATATCAATATATATATTTTCCAATATGTGGTGATTTTTTTCTAACCATCTTCTACTGGCACACATAATAGCGCAATCTTGTACAAACTATAACCAAACTATAAATGAAAAACATAAAACAAGCAAAAGGAAAGAATGATATGATAATGCCTCATTTAAATGTACAAAGCATCAGAATGCGCATAACGGCCACAAATAAAATTCTTTAAATCCTTTGTTCAAACAAAATGCTATCAATACATAAAATAAATGGACAAAGGCAAAATATGTAATTTAAAATACAGTGGAACCTCGGAACTTAACCCCTTAAGACCGCAGCCAAATGTACAAGTTGTGAACCAAAAAAAATTTAAACAAACCACAGATTTTGACTATATGTCTGTTCAACAATAATTTACCTCTTTCATATTAAATGCACCCACACTTATTATATATCATTTTGTTCAGGGGAAACATGGCTTTCATTTAACATCCAATATTTAGGTATGGAACATAACGTAATATGAATAAAATATAAAAAAATGAGAGAAAATATGATTTTTTTTAAATTTTCTTAGTTCTATGTGACATTCTAACTGTGAATGTCATAATACTGTTTGCTTTTACTGCAATAAAATACACATATTTGTATTCAGCGATGTCTCACGTGTAAAACAGTACCCCCTATGTACAGGTTTTATGGTGTTTTGGGAAGTTACAGGGTCAAATATAGCATGTTACACTTTTCAGTTTTTTCACATTGAAATTTGCCAGTTTGGTTATGTTGCCTTTGAGACTGTATGGTAGCCCAGGAATGAAAATTACACCCATGATGGCATACCATTTGCAAAAGTAGACAACCCAAGGTATTGCAAATGGGGTATGTCCAGTCTTTTTTAGTAGCCACTTGGTCACAAACACTAGCCAAAGTTAACGTTAATATTTGTTTGTGTGTGAAAAATGCAAAAAACTAATTTGAAAGCCAATTTTGGCCAGTGTTTGTGACTAAGTGGCTACTAAAAAAGACTGAACATACCCCATTTGCAATACCTTGGGTTGTCTACTTTTGCAAATGGTATGCCATTATGGAGGTAATTCTTATTTCTGGGCTACTATACGGTCTCAAAGCCAACGTAACCAATCTGGCGAATTTCATTGTGAAAAAACTGAAACGCAAGCCTTATATTTGACTCTGTAACTTTTGAAAACACCATAAAACCTGTACATGAGGGGTACTGTTATACTCAGGAGACTTTGCTGAACACAAATATTTGTGTTTCAAAACAGTAAAAAGTATGACAGCAAAAATATCGTCAGTGTAAGTGCCGTTTGTGTGCGAAAAAGGCAATAAATTTCACTTTCCCTGACGATATCATTGTTGTAATAAATTTTACGGTTTTGAAACACAAATATTTGTATTCAGCGATGTCTCCCGAGTAAAACAGTACCCCCCATGTACAGGTTTTATAGTGTCTTGGAAAGTTATAGGGTTAAATATAGTGCTAGCAAATTAAATTCCCTATACTTTCGGCCTGGGTTGTTAGGCAGGTCCCGCTAATTGTAATTAATTAGGATACCTAATTATGTAAAATTATTACATAAATATATATGTAAAATTATTATATATACACGTGTGTGTGTATATATATATGTATATATATGTATATAATTTTTTTACTATTATTTTTATTTATATATAGGTATACATATAGTGATGTATACGTATATACTTGGGTATATTATTTCGTTCTACGTGTATTTTGATCTATATATATATATATATATATATATATATATATATATATATATATATATATATAGATATATAGATATATATATATATATATTATCAAAATACAGTTAGAACGAAATTACACACATATATATTTTTAATTATTTATTTTTTTATTTTATTTTTTTTACGTATTTACATATTTTTTTATTATAATATATATATATATATATATATATATATATATATAATTATGTATATATTTAATCAATATCCTTCTACGTGTATTTTGATATTAATATATATATATATATAATTATATATATAAATATTAAAATACACTTAGTGTATGTGTAAATGTGTGCGTATATATATATATATATAATATATAGATCATATATATAATATATATATATAAATGATGTAAGTGTGTTTTTTTTTTTTTTTTTTTTAAATTCTTTATTTTTGAAGTGCGCACAGTGATAACAATTGCTTATGAGGTACCCCAAAGGCAATCCTCTAGCACGTTAGGCACATTTGTACATAGGGGTAAACATGAGATCTTGCACACAATTTTTAAAAGTAAGGAGATAAACAGTAATGAGAAACTTAGCTTAGTGAGTTTACAGAGCATAACAAAGAAAAACAATGTTCAGGTTTTTACGTGGTGGGTTAATATGTTGTGTCAGATGCTAGGCATAAGCGTTTTCGATTATTCTTATTCCAAATGATGTGCATTTCAAGGCTGAACTAAGAAAAACAATCTATTCTGGAAAAATGCATGTAATAGCTGTCAGCTAGGGTATGTGTCTTAAGAGTAACAGTTAGGCTGAAAATTTGTCGTTGTTGGCAGTTCAAAGGTCTGTACGGCTTGTAAGGAGCAGTTCGTATGCAATAAGGCAAGTAAAATGAAATAAAAAGTCCCGCATTACCAAGAGGTGCCTGCCGGACTCTGCGCCGTCTCCTGGGCTCACCCTATCCCCTCTGGGTGCCGCTTGCTGATCGTGTGGGTCTTTGGTTTCCGGAGCTTCTGTGGCTGGTGTGTGGCTGAGAGCCAGGCATCTGGCGAGTGTCGAAATTTCCCGCGGTTCAGCTGGTCGGAGCAATGCTTTAGGCCTCTGGGCTTCGGGCGTGATATATGGGGCCAGTCCGGTCTGCGGGTTATGGTCGATGGGGTTGTCTGAGAACTGCAGCGAAGGGCATAAGGAGTTCTTGCTTGTCGGGGGTTTTGTTTCAGCTTTAGCTTGCGTTGGGGTGATGTGCCGGGCCCAGTCTTCTGCCTCTGTGTGAGTTTCCTCCCTGTGGGAGTCGCTCGTATATTCTGTGAGCTGAATACCTGCAGGGGGTCTCCATAGTAGCGTCTGCGGGTCACTGGCCGAATCCACCCAGCCACCGCCTGCGCCGCGTGGAAGTAAGGTATACCCCTGCTGCATTGTAGGTTGTAGAAGGCTGAGCACAGCCAGTCGAGGACTTCCAGGGAGGAAGGCATTCTTTGAGTGCTCGCGGTCTTCCCCTGTGAGCCGTTACGGTCGGCCATCTTGGGCTTGCCTCGCCTGCCTCGTGTGTCTGCCAGATTTACGAGTTTGATCGCCGTCGCTTGTCCGCTTGCTTTGCGGGGACCGGGATGACCCCCACCGGTCCAAGGGGGGGGGGTTCAGCGGCTAGTCGTGCTTGCAGGGGTGTCCGGCTCCGGAGAGAGCGGCCGCCTCTCCCCAGCTCCGTCTCCCGCAGGCCTCAGGTAGCTTGTTGGGCGATATGCCCCGATCCGCTTCAGCAGGGTGTCTACCGCTTCCTTTCAGTGTCCCCGATGTGGGTGGCACACCTTGGAGGGTCTCTGGGCTATAAGGCAGCAGTTATTGCCCGTTGTGCCACTTGCCCGTCGGGAGCTCTGTCCCTGCACGTCCGTTTGCCTCGGCGGCCAGACTCCGCCCCCCCGTGTATTTTATTTTTAACTCTAATTTTTATTTATTTTTTACATTAAGGGGTTAATAGGGGAGGAGAGGGGCAGAGACAGTGTCAGCCAGTGATTTTACATCACTGGCTGACACACAGGATCAGTGATCACAGTGACAGGCTGTCACTGTGATCACCTCCTGCAGATCGCGGTAATTGGCCACAGGGGGAGTGCCTGGGTGGCCAGGCATGCCCCCCACCGCGATCTGCAGGGGGATCCTGCCTGCAGTTACTATGTGTCAGCCAATAGGCTGACACATAGTAACTCTGATCGCAGTGACAGGCTGTCACTGCGATCAGATCGCAGGGAGAGGCTGTCTCTGCATTCAGATCGCAGAGACAGCCTCTCCCTGCGATCATACTCTGCAGATCGCGGTCACTGACCGCAGGGGGACTGCCTGGGGGGCCAGGCATGTCCCCCGACCGCGATCTGCTGCAGAGAATTCCGCCGGCTCCATGTGTCAGCCGATTTTAAAATCGGCTGACACATGGTAAATACCGATCGCAGTGACAGCCTGTCACTGCGATCGGAAGCTGCAGACCGCGGTCCCCAGGCACTTGGGGGCCAGGCATGCCCCCCGACCGCGATCTGCAGCGGCCATGTTCCGCCGGCCACGTGGGGCTGAAGACCGCCCAGGACGTACTATGCCGTCCTGCGGCGTTTAGAGCCACCAAAATAAGGACGCATAGTACGTCCTGCGGTCTTAAGGGGTTAATCTGTTCCAGAAGGCTGTTTGAGTTCCGATTTGTTTGAGAACCGAATCAACATTTCCCACAGGGATTAATCTGTTCCAGACCCCTAAAATTACCGCATTCAACAGTGTTGCAGTTCCAATGCAAGATATAAAAGTAATAAATTATTATTTTAGCAATGTATGTTATGGAGTCATAAAGCCACAGTGTGGGAAATACTCTTGTTTACGTTTTTTTTTTTTCCGGATAGACACATTTTTAGATTTACTTTACATATTGCCGTTTATAATTGTCCCCTGGTAACTCCCTACCATACTCCAGACCTGTGACACTATTAGTGGTCTATTAGTAGTACAGAAAGAGATGGGTCTTGTAAATGCACTCTGACTTGAAATGAGACATGGCTCTTTGTTGTATGTTCGGGTACCGAGCTCTTTTTTTACTGGAAATATTTGTTCGACTTCCGATTTGTTCGAGAATGGGACCATTCGAGTTCAGAAGTACCACTGTAATTACCAAGTTTCCACAAGCACAGCAGAAACACGAGCCACCAATACCCTCTAATGTTTCAGCACCTACTGGCTGTCTTTCTCTAGGATGTCTGTATCTGTACATCTGTGTCTGCTTATAACTCCCCATAACAGCTGATGGCCATTAGCATGAAATCATATCATACTGCAAGTGACATCATCACTTCCATTATCTGTATATGTCTCTACAGTATCACTACCCAAATATCACTTCTATCCTATGTTGCATAAATGCAATAAACAGTATTATAACGAGTAAGAGGATGAATCAAACATGCCCCAGAGTACTCCCATACATGTACCACTGTGCAGAATTATGCTGTCGCATGCGCATACAGAATTATTCTAGCGCTCCCACGCCATCTCATCTCGCTGGCAGATCCCCACAGTTCACAAGGAGCCTGCAATCTACGCTCCTGTTCAATCTTACTTAGATCCAAATTAGACGTACACACAAAGAGCCATTGCAATATCTCGCCTGCTCTACCAACCTTTAGATAGTGTACATATACATAAAGAAGAAAATTGAGGGAATTCAAATCTATTTTCTATATAGCAGTCCATGATGATACAAAGAGCCTAATAAACTGAGTGACTACTCACCCAATCCAATTAGAGTACTTATAAGCTTATACACCAAATATAAATTGAATAAAAACAATAAATTAAGTGCAAAATATATTTATTAGAATTACACCCAGTGCAGCAATAGCATATTAGGACACAATCCCCACATAATGAGCTAAATCTTGTATATCTTAATGGTATAAGGATGTAATGTGTATTCTTTTTTATTATGGGAAATCACAGTCATATTTAAAGCATAAAACAAAATATATTATAATTATAGTGTCATATACCACAGGGATCATTTAGCATTCAGCACCCAAGATAACCGGACAACATAATGTCAAATGCTCATATTGTTAGATTTAATAGTATACTTAATGAGACAATAATTACATATGTCCTATAATATTAACAACAAACAATTTTACCAGCGCATAACAGCAGCTGTATGTGCTTCCTTTGGTCCTGATAATCCATCCCGATACTGTACTCCTGTCTTATATGAAATTGCATTGTCCTGCATCCATCCTTATTCCATCTTCTAGTATACAAAATCATGTCCAAACAAACCACATCGCACCAAAATCTAAAGAAATTATACAACGTTAAAACCAACAAAGACACAAAACATACACAGAGCGAGCATGTATGACATAAATGCCAAAGCCATGAGTAAAAGGGAGAGAAATCTCTCTTCTCGTTAAGACCCTTCGGATACAATGTCTGCAGCTCATGTATCCAGTAGAATTCTTGTTTCAACACAACTTCTCTCAAACTTCCCCTCTTAAGGGGTTTTACTGATTAAAAGACCGTATATCGTAATTGCAAAACCACATGATTTTATTCTGCAAAATGTCGAGCCACCGGGTATTGGATTTTCTTAGTCCAAATACAATTTTAATGTTCTCTAATCCTTGTGGTAAATGTCCATGTAGTCTCGCCAACATACACCAGGCAACACAGGCACTTCTATAAGTAAAGCACAAATTCGGATTGGCAGTTGCAGAACTTTTTTAAACCCTTGGGGGTGACGGTGTCCACTGTATAAATCAAATACGCTTCCCTGTTCAGTAACATGGTACCCAGGATGCCACCTCTTTTTAGTTAAAGTATGTAGTCAATGGCAATGAATTTAAGTGTTGTTTGTTTTCTAAAATTATGTCTGGCAGTAGCACCATTCCTAAATGCAGTTTGGATGCTAGAGTAATGACCATGTATGCATTCACATAATGATGTCTCTGTCTTCCCTATATAGGACAAACCACAAAGACAAGTCAATTAGATATCATGAACGGTGTTTTGCATGTGACAGTGTGATTTATATGGCAATATGATTGCATGTGACACAGCTCAAACATCTAACGCTCCTTAGTCTCCAAATCCCCAATCTCTGTTCATAACTTTGTACAGGGGTTGGTCTTTACTAATAAAAGCACAGAGGTTTTGATTGCGTTTGTAACACATCAATGGAGCGTTGTGTAGATCAGTGCTCCCCAACCTTTTTATCGCCGCGGACCGGTAAACGTTTGATAATTTTTCCATGGCCCGCTTGTTTTGATTTAATAAGACAAAAAAAAAAACAGTCACATATATTAAAAAAACACGCAGACACATACATAGCCAGAAAATCACAAACACAGTCACATAAAGACATAGACTCAAAATTGTGTGTATGTGTGTGTGAGCGGTGCAGTGTGTGTGTGAGCGGTGCAGTGTGTATGTGAGGGTGGCAGTGTGTGTGAGAGTTGCAGTGTGTGTGTTTGGGGCGGTGTGTGTATGGGAGGCAGTGTTTGTGGGGCAGTGTGTGTAGTGTGTGTATGGGGGCAGTGTTTGTGGGGCAGTGTGTGCAGTGTGTCTATGGGGGCAGTGTTTGCGGGGCAGTGTGTGTAGTGTGTGTATGGGGCAATGTTTGTGGGGCAGTGTGTGTAGTGTGTGTATGGGGCAATGTGTGTAGTGTCTGTATGGGGCAGTGTTTGTGGGGCAGTGTGTGTATGGGGGCAGTGTTTGTGGGGCAGTGTGTGTAGTGTGTGTATGGGGCAATGTGTGTAGTGTGTGTATGGGGCAGTGTGTGTATGGGGCAGTGTTTGTGGGGCAGTGTGTGTAGTGTGTGTATGGGGCAATGTGTGTAGTGTGTGTATGGGGCAGTGTTTGTGGGGCAGTGTGTGTAGTGTGTGTATGGGGCAGTGTTTGTGGGGCAGTGTGTGTATGGGGGGTAAGGAGGGTAGGGAGGCTTTTTTTTATTTATTTAATTAAACTTAATATATCCATGTCCCCCCTCCCTTCTTACCTTTACTGTGAGGAGGGGGGACATTTCTTAGTCCCTGGTGGTCCGGTGGGGATTCCCTGGTGGTCCGGTGGTGGTGAAATGAACTCTAGCCTAGTTACAGGGCTAGAGTTCACTCTCGCGAGATTTGGAGCGTTGCCGTGGTTACCGCGGCAACGCTCCAAATCTCGCGAGAGGAGGACCCGGAGGAGCTGCAGGTAAGAGCTCCCGGGTCCTCTCTCATTCCCTCCGCTGCCGGCTGTCAGCACAGTGCCTGCGGACCGGGGAGGGAGATCTCTGATCTCCCCTCCGGTCCGCAGGCACATTGCAGTGCTGGCACTTGGGCAATGCCAGCCCTGCATTAGCGGCAGGCTCGCACACCCCTGGGCGGCCCGGTACCGTTTGATCCACGGACCGGTACCGGTCCGCGGCCCGGGGGTTGGGGAACACTGGTGTAGATGACTCGTTGTTGGTCATGGGGAAAGCTAAATGTTGTGTAGTATTTAATATAGAAAATTTTCTCCATACTTACCGTAATTTTCTTTTCCTGGCTATAATTCATGGCAGCATCACTAATGGGTTAGCTCCGCCCCTAACAAGAACAGGACAGGAAACAATTAATCAATTAATCACCCAGACTATAGGTATAAAAGGTCCCTCCCCCTTCTAACCCACAGTCTAGTATAAAGCTAAAAAATTATTTGGGAGGGTTGCTGATGCTGCCATGAATTATAGCCAGGAAAAGAAAATTACGGTAAGTATGGAGAAAATTTTCTATATTCCTGGCCATTCATGGCAGCATCACTAATGGGTAATACCCAAGCTCTGTAATTAAGGGAGGGTGAATAAAAAAAACGAGACTCCAATATTATGCTGCAAGGAGATGTAATCACAAGAGTGTCACTGAGGACAAAACCCCTCTACCTGAAGGCTGATGAGGAAGAGACCACCTCCAGTTTGTAATGTTTGATGAAGGTTATAGGTGACGACCAGATGGCTGCCCTGCACATGTCGTCAGCAGGAACCTCTGCCCAATTAGCCCAGGCGGTGGTCAATGCTCTCGCATAACGGGTCTTTATCTTTTCCGGAGTAGATAGATTTGAGTTTATATGCCATTTTTATGGTATTAGAAAACCCAACGCCTTAAAGTAGCCGTAGAGGCCACCTCCACTAGTCTGTATCCTGACGGGATAATAAACAATAGCTGCGATTTTCTAATTCTGATTGAGACCTCTATATATTTCATTACACATTCTCTCACATCCAACTGATGGAGTTTAACTTCTTCCGCAGAAGAGGGGTTTTGGTAAAAAGATGGTAGAACCACTTCTAGAGCCAAGCGAAAACTAGAAACCACCTTAGGTAGGAATTCCATTCTAGGTCTTAGGATAATTCTATCATTGAAAACCTGAACGTGATTTGGATCACTGGAGAAGGCTTGAATTTCAGATATTCTTTTTGCTGTAGTGATCGCCACCAAGAACAAGGTCTTGTATGTCAGATTAATAATACCCAACTCATCCAACGGAGCAAAGGGGGTTTCTGACAAAACATCCAGTACTACAGGAAGATCCCAAGGAGGAGCTTAGTTTCTAGATGGAGGTCTTATGCGTATAGCTGCCTTAAAGAACCTCGCAATGATAGGGTCTAATGCCCAGGAGGTGTTCACACAGGGCCGATAGAGCTGATGACTGCACTTTCAGAGTGCTCCAGCTTAGGCCTTTTTCTAGACCTTCGTTTAGAGATTCCAGAATATCTATTTCCGAAGGCTGTAGGAAATTCTTGGATTTCCTTTCTGCGCATAATTGAAACAAATCCCATATCCTGTGGTAACATGCAGAGGTGGAATTTATCCTGTATTTTAGCAGTGTATTCTCCACCGGCTCTGGTACTCCTTGCTCTAAAAGTCTCTGCTTTTCAAGAGCCAAGCCGCCAATTTCCATTGGCTTGGATTGGGATGCATCGCTGGACCTTGTATTAACAGATCCATTCTTGGAGGAAGAGGCCATGGAGGACCCAAACACATTTTGTTCAAGAGTGTGAACCACTGTCTTCTCGGCCAACTCGGAAGTATAGCGATCACCGTCTTTATTCCCTTCCGAATTTTTCTCAACAATCTGTGAATCATAGGCAGGGGAGGGAATGCATACCCCAGATCAAAGTCCCAAGGACAGGAAAAGGCATCTTGTCCTGCTGATTGATATTCTGCCTTGAGAAAAAAATTTTTTCGGGACTTGAGCATTCCGATATGAAGCCATCAAATCGACCTGGGGTGTGCCCCACCTTGACGCTCTCTTCTGAAATACCTCTGGGTTTAATTGCCATTCTCCTGATAGAACTTTCTTTCTGCTCAGATAGTCTGCCAGAACATTTTCTTTCCCTGGAAGATATACTGCTTTCAGGCCCTGTAGCATGTCTTGAGCAAATTCCATCAATGGAAATATTTCTCATAATAGAGCCTTGCTTTTTGTTCCGCCTTGTTTGTTTACATGTGAGGCCACTGCCTTGTTGTCTGTTTGGATTCTCACCCAATTCGTTATTGCTTGCCGAAAGCTTTGTAGGGCATATAATATTGCTCTAATTTCTTTAGGTTTTAGTGCAACTTGCTTCTCTCTGTGTCCATGAACCTTGAATCCCATCATTTTCCTTGTAGACTTGCGTCTGTAGAACTATTATCCATGTTGGATCCTCCAGGGGAAATCCCATGGATAGGTTCCTGGTTTTCTCCCACCAAGTCAGGTCGTCAATTGTGTTTTGAGAAATAGGAATATTTCGATCACAGTCGTCCTCATGTATTGAATTCTTTTAGAAACTGCAACTGGATGGGACGCATCTTCCACTGGGCCCATTTCTTAATTTCTTCATCCACAGACAAATTCACTTGACCGATTACCGTATCTATGGCAGTCCCCAGGAATATAATATTCTGAGAGGGAACCATCATACTTTTCTCCATGTTCAGATTCCAACCATGGTTCACGAGGCTATTCATGACCCTCTGGTTGTGGAGTGCTACCGTCTGGTTGGATGTACCTATAATCAGAAATTCGATTGACGTCATCCGATCCACCACACTGGTGTTTGGCAATTTCTTCAAGTTCAGGATAAGTCTCCACTTCTTTTGTGGTATTGGGGCTAAAAAAAACTGAATAATTGTGCCCCCTCTTCTGTTCTCTTTTTGGAACGTATTCTATTACATGATCTTTTAGGAGTTTTGCGATGCAATCCTTCATAGCTTCTCTTTTTCTCCTTGCTACCCGAGACTAGGTAAACACATCCTTTATTGGAATGGTCTTGAATTCTAACCTGTATCCTTCTTTTAAAGTATAAGCATACTTACAAAGTAAGACTAGATTGAGATAGAATGGCGCCAAGCAAGCTAGCTTACGGTACCTGAGGTTCCTAGTTGGTCTCCCATACAAGTACTAACCAGGCCCGAGTCTGGATGGCTTTCGAGATCTGACGAGATCAGGCATTTTCAGACTGGTATGGCCGTAAGTACTGGTATGGCCATAGGCTCCTTAGTGGTGTCACGGTTCTCACCGTGACATCCAGACGCCCAGATGAGGTCACCCCAAAAGTGCCCAGCAGGGGATTGAACCTGGTTACTTTGTAGTCCTGGGGCTGCTATATGCCTCTGAGCCACCATACAGCTCTTGCCAATATTGATAGGACCCCGGCGCCTGTCACACTTCTGACCTGGACAGGATAAAATAGATGCAGTCTTCCTCCTGTAATTCCTGGCTGGGCCGGCACACGTTCAGACGTTTACACCCTGTCTTGCTACTCTTCCTCTGGAAGATTGTTGCTGAGTGTTTCTCCAATTTGGTCTGGCATATTCTTTCCCAGGATTATATCTCCTGCTTTCTTGAAAGGCACGGTTTTATATCGCCTATCTTCCCATGTTGTAGAACCGTATTTTCTGACTTGAGGAAGAAAGCTTTTCTCCCATCTTTAGCCTTATGTATAGCTTCATCCAACACCTTCCCAAATAGGAGATCACCTTGAAACGGAAGGCACACAGGGACGCTTTTGAGGTGTAGTATGCTCCCCAGGAGTGTAGCCATAATGCTCTCCTTGCTGTTATAGAGAGGCCCATGCTTTTAGCCACCATTCTGGTAACATCCAGAGATGCTACAGAGCAAAAATCAGTTGCTAACTTCAAATATCTCAGTCCTTCCAGCAGATGATCTCTCCGAACTCCTTTAGTGATATCCTCTTCTAAGTTGTCTAGCCATACTTTGAAGGCTCTAGTGAACGTTGTTAACGCTACTGCTAGATGTAGTGCTGATCCTAAGGGTATGACTTTATCAGGCTGGCATCTAGCCTTTTCTCCATCGGTTTCTCAAATAAGCCATGGAGTCAATAGGAAGGGCTGTCTTCTTTGCCATATGAATGACTGCGGCATCAATCTTGGGGACAAAATTCCCGGTTTTTCAGTCGCTTTTCTTTCTGGTTTCTGTCATTCTTGTGAAATTATCTCCTCTATTGTAGAGTATACTGGAAAGGTAGGTCTATTGGTTCTCAAATCCTCAAATTATCTATCGGATTCCTTAATTTCCTTTCTTTTTCTGGGAATCTCAGGGTCTCTCTGCTTATGTTGATCAACTTATCAACTGATTTTGAATCCTCTTCTCAGGCGTTTAGATGAGGACATCTTGCTTGTGGATTTGAACCCTTCTGCAATCGCCTCTGCAATCCATTTCTTTATTCTGTTTGTGGAGACTTCTTCTCTCCCTTACTTCAGCAGCTTCTGTCAGACAATCCTGACATAAGTTTATTTCACTGGTTGCCATTTGTCTTAGTGAATCCTCATTAGGACTATTCGGGCTGTCAAGAAAGGCCATATTAACAATAATATATTTTTGGCCCATAGTGGCACTCTTTTAAACCCCCCCCCCCCTTTAAGGGATAAATGTATATGAGGCTCACCTATGTTTTCTAGAAACAGATCTTGAGGCAGAGTGAGAAGCCATCTATTTAAACAAAAAAATATTTTTGTTATCCTATTACTTTGAAAAACTAAACAGAAGAAAAACAATATAACCAAGAAAGAAAAAATTATTTACCTTATATATCCAGAATCAGTCTAGTGCAGCCTTAAACACACCAAAACTGTTCCAAACTTCAGCCAAAACATTGGAAAACCCACAAAAAACGCTTTTTTATATGATTTTCGGATTTTAAAATTTTTGCGTGATATCTCTTTACGAGTCCGGCGGTTCGCGCATGCGCAATAGAAACTCCCCGACGCCGATGCTACTGCGCATGCCCCGCCCTCCGAACCCGGAAGTAGCACCCAGCCGGTGCAAACAAGCAGGCTTTCGTTCTCCAGAATGAGAAAACACAAGAGAACACAATTAAAACACTATACTGTCTACATGAATTACAGCAAGCACATTCAGGGTAAGACCAAGATTTTCAGTCACTTACCCAGCTTCTCTTCTGCCACAATTCTGAGGGGGTTATTGATGCTTAAAGGGGAATTTTTAAGGATACACCGACCCCACATCCTTTAAGTTTTTAACAGCCCTGTTATTCTATTAAAGAGGTACATATACTATAATGTACCTTAACTCAGTTAGTCCTGCTCTTGCAGGCTGATTACTGAGTTCTTCAGATAAAGAGAGGCTGAACTTTATCTGGAAGGAACCCATGGTACACATGGGAAGGTGGCCTCAAAAGAAAAATATGAAAGGTATAATTCCTGTTTGTCCTGCTAAGGACAGAAAAAAAGACTGTGGGTTAGAAGGAGGAGGGACCTTTTATACCTATAGTCTGGGTGATTAATTGATTAATTGTTTCCTGTCCTGTTCTTGTTAGGGGCGGAGCTAACCCATTAGTGATGCTGCCATGAATGGCCAGGAAAGGCTTACTATCTTTAATACTTTGTGTTTCCTGAAATACTTTTTCCAACGTCTTACGTTTGTATCCTCTGTTTATAAACTTCTCTATCATTTCTTGGAGTCGTATTTCTCTTGTATGTTCGTTGGAGTTATTGCTTATAGTTGTAATGTGTTGTGTCTTAGGTAATCATTGTTTCAGTTGCTCTGGATGTGCACATTCTGCATGTAGAATTGTATTGCAACCAGTCGTGTATTAGCAAAACTTCAATTTCTGGTCCTTGATTGAAATTTCCAAATCCAGTAACTGTATCCTTTCAGTGCTTATCACAGGGGTAAGTCTGATTGGGCTTGCCAGTTGGTTAAGGGAATCCACCATAAATTGAGCCCTCTTTGACACTTCCTGTCCACAGGATTAACAGGTCATTGATATACCTGTAACATCCTAGTATCTTGTCTCTATAATGAGGTAGAATGTGTGTGGTTTCATATTGAAACATGTAGGTGTTTGCGTACATCGTGCCATTGCTGCTCCATCAAAGTGCCTGCTTTTTGTAGAAACCATTGATCCTCAAATCAGAAATAGTTGTTCTGGAGAGGCAATTCTAGTAGTTTTAGCACAACTATGGGGAATAATAGTGTACAAATTGCTTACATCCATAGTAGTAAGCACTACTTCTTCGCCACAGGTAGTGCACCCCAGTTGTGGATACTATAGGTCTTCCGGGTGGGTGAAGAGGATCCCTATGTATTTTGGAGATGCTGTATATTATTGGAGTGTGAAATTGTAGAAGTTCAATGTATTCCACTGCTAGACTCGTGTTGATGACTTCCTCTATTTTACGCAGAATTTCCACTGCTGGGTCTTTATTTAGAGTCATGTATGTTTGGTGTTCTTGCAGTTGTTGTTTAAGTTCCTTGGCATATTCTTCGTATTGCATGATACCCCCTCCTTTATCCGCAGGTTGCACTACTATTGATGGATCATTGGCTATATTTTCAATGATTTTGCGTTTTCTTTGTAAGGTTATGATGTTTGATACGATGATGTTGAATATATTATTTAGTCTCATTGGCCACTGTTGAAACAAAAGTTTTGATGGAAGATTTGGTGGTGATGGGGTCAAATGTGGATTAGGAACGTAGTGTTTGGTATTCAGTACTGCAGTCACAATTCGAGTCGCATATTTCTCCCAAAACAGAACATTTCAATATTCCATTTGAAAGAGTTCGGTTCTGATGTTAGAACAAAGGAAAGACCCCTGCTTAAAACCTCAACTTCATATTTATTTAAATTTCTTTGAGACAAACTGAAGATTGATGCTATTTTCTCAGTGGGTGTTTGCAGTGACTGCCAGTGGGTCTGCATTGTTTAAGAGGCTTTTTGTCACAGTTTTGCCTACTGTTGATCCTAAAAAAAAAAAAAAAGTAGGTGGTTGAACATGTGATTCACTTTTTGATGCCGATTCCCCTAAGGCAGTGATGGCGAACCTTTTTGAGCCCAAGTGCCCAAACCGCAATACATGCCAAATGTTTTTCCTTAAAGTGCCAACACTGCAATTAAACCTGAATATTGAGGTTTAAGTTGAGAAAGAACAACTCGTACTGTTGTCCGAACTAATTAACAACTTTTGTTTTAAAAGAACACAACAACAGAGAGTTCAATGATACAAATTTTAAATAATGATACAAATAGATAAAATTAAGCTTATATTTATTAGTATCTCCAACAAATGCAATACATACACACACAGTCTGCTGAATACACACACACAAGACTTCTGAATATAGAGACTGATGAATACACATACAGACAGTCTGCTGAGTACACACAGAGACTGCTGAATACATACACCCACTGCTGAATACACATACACGCACACACACAGACTGCTGAATACACACACATACTGCATTGAGGGGTGTAGTGTCTGTGTGTGAGGGGTGCTGTGTGTGTGTGTGTGTGTGTGTGTGTGAGGGGTGGTGTGTGGGAGGGGGGCAGGGGTGCTGTGTGTGGGGGGGTAGGGGTGCTGTGTGGGGGGTAGGGGCACTGCTGGGGGTAGGGGTGCTGTGTGTGTGAGGGTAGGGGTACTGCTGGGGGGTAGGGGTGCTGTGTGTGAGGGGGTAGGAGTGCTGTGTGGGGGGGTAGGGGTGCTGTGTGTTTGTGGGGGGAGGAGGGGTACTCGCGGGAGGGCAGGGGAGCTGCTTCAAAGATCCCTCCCCCTGCCTCCCGACCCGGAAGCAGAGTAGGCGCCTGCCATTTCGGGCAGGCAGGTGCCTACTCTGCAGTGATGGCAAACCTATGGCCACATGCCCACAGAGAGGGCCCGGCGTGCCATAGGTTCGCCATCACTGCCCTAAGGTAACACGTTCGAATTTGGTTTTTGAACTTGAGAAGGTAGTTTTTATATTTTGCCAATTGCTCTTTTATTTTTTTATTGCAGTCTAATGCCCTCAGATTAATTGAGTAGCAATGCAGGAGTTTCAAGTTCCAGGAAGTTATGGCGTACATCTACTAAGTCTTGACGTCTTTAAAATTAATTATCATTAGATAGAGCAATGCTTTGATCAAGACAGAGGTCCAATCCCTGCAGACAAGGTTTAATCCTACCAATTGTGGGGATGTTTAAGAACCTAAAGCCACAGGGTATATGTTTCGCTTTATAGTAGTCTGAAAGAAATAGGCCACGCAGGTCTAAATCAATTGCTTTTTTTGTAAAATTACTTGCCAATTTCAGACTGGTCTCGTCCCATAAGATAGCATTCACCTCCTGCTGGGTGAATTTCAGTGATCTGCATATTCAGTAGATACTCCGGCTGATAAAACGTGTGTGTGTGATAAATATGTAAACGTAATCTTATTCAATATTAACAAATTTGAAAGCAAAATTAAGACTATTTTCAAAAAGTATATATATATATATATAAAAAAAATAATCCACTCTCTATCATGGTCAATGCCTTAAAGTTATCATGACCTTTCCTATTTTTTTTTTTCCCCAATTAAATATTTTTTATTGTTTTGTCATAAGGTAATATGTCATTGCAAGAAGTGGAGACTTGCAAGTATCTCAAACAGTAAGGTACCAAATCATAGAGTAAGCAACCATAATAATAGGGATTCTCAGGTGGAACTAGAGATCCAGTGCAATTGAGGTATCAAGGTATTTAATCATTCAGGTAATATATTGTGGTAGCATATCCAGTGTGTCTGTTTTAGGGATTGCATATATGGTTAGTCCCTGAACTTGTGTATCAATATCTTTCCATGGTAAATTTTCCTGGGCTTTAGCTCGTTCCCACAGCAAAAGATGGGGGGAGGAGGAGGGAAGGAGGAATGAAGAGAGAAAAGAAAGCAGAAATATAGTAATGGGGGGAGGGGGGTATTCCCCATCATCCCCCACCGCCTACAACCAGGCTGCCTCTTGCCCTGTGGAGGGTTTGTGGGTATTTCTATTAGGCCAAGTTCAGTCCTGATTAGGAGTGTGTGGGGTTTACCGTATAAGCGATTGGAAGTTGGGCACTTGTGTGGTAAGTAGCCAGTGTGCCCAGATATCAAAGTATGCCAATCACACCTCTCCAATTTTTACACCTTTTAAAAATCATCATATATCCCAGAAGGAAGGATAGTTGCCAAGTCTATTTGCAAAATATGATGAGATTGTTTCATATATCCCCTCTGCATATTGCCTACATGTCCGGCTACTGTTTTCTTAAAGCTCCTAGTGGTCATACCTATATATTGTAGACCACAAGGGTATCAGAGGCACTATATGATATTAGTGCATAGACAAGCAAGTACCTGCTTACATTTCATGGACTTTATTGGTGGAGAAATATCTAAGTTCTGTATATTTGTGGAATTTTTTTTTTTTTTTTAAGTTTATACTTTGTTATTGATTAGGGTACAAAAGAAAGGACACAAAGGGAAACCCACAAAACAAAACCTAAAATAATTTGGGTGCCTATTGTAAATAAAATATAACCATAGTAGTAATATCGATAATACTAATGATACCAATACTCCAACATAATGCTTTATACAACCATGATCTTGTCAATATTCACTGTGGACCTCTATCTGCTCATGTTCAATTGCCTAACTAGTCCCTAACGTTCCAATGTCTTAAGGAGTAGCACCACCTTTAGTGCATTGATTTTACCCAACCAAGCTAATTTAATTGATTTCCATTTAGCTGGATTAATTCTACTTTTCTGTACTATTCTGTACTATTCGAGTAATTTCAGTAAATTTTTTTTATCAAAAGAAAGCCAAACAAGTGATATACGTATTTCTCCAGTCAAAGTCATACTACTTTGTTGTGCCTAACCATTAAATTCATGAACGCCATTGTCAAATTAAAAAAAAATTCATGAACGCCAAAACGCAAAAAGAATCAATACCTAATTAGGTTTAAAACTATATGAGTATCTTGAATAGGAAAGAGAAATCACAGACTAAGTTGAATATAAGAATTCACACCACACTTTATTGTCCACAAAAGGGACCCAATGCAAAGTAAGTTTTACGCTCATTTAAGTTGTTGCATGCATTTACTTCAAAACAGCTCAGTATCTAGATATATCAGCTTAAGTATACATGACCATCAGAGGGGTTTAGTTGTCTCCTCGCTGCACACGACTGGGGGAACTCAGGCAGTCAAACTTGGAAGGACCCTCTCTTCTGGGAACAGCAGAGACCAGCAACACGTGTCCGTATTACCGGTGGGTAGCTCTTCAAGGGAGTGCCAGATTCTCAGTCTTATATACACAGACACACACCCACACCTTTTTTTATGTACAGTCTGTACTTCCACCAAGGTTCCTCATCAGTGCAGGCCAGCAAAGACCTTGCACAAGCAGCTGGATGGGACTGGCAGCAGGCCAGGCTGTTCAGGACTACCAACACCATATCAGGTTTGTGCGGTTAATTAGCTCTTATCTCTACTATTCTCATGATGGTACGCAGGAGTCTTCAAACTGTTTTAATGCGGTGTATTAATAGCTGTGACATCCAGGCCTGCATCTAGTGGTACTACCTGTGTGTGCGCGCTTATCAGTGCCATCTTAACTATCTATAAGAGTTTATTTTGCTCAATAGTGATCACTCAACATAGAACATAACAAATTTCTGTAAATGTTGTATTTTCAAAGTATCTAATCAGTAAGGCTTGTGTTTTTTCTATTCCACTTATGACAGATTGCCATTTTCAGTTAAGATGTCAAGCAAATTGGGCACACAGGTGGTTTGAGAAGACAATCTTTGCCTTCCATCTCTATGCCCTTTACACTTTATTTAAGTATGATTGTGGGATAGAGGTTCTGAAGACAAACAAAAGTGGGGAGAGGGGTACACCTGTCTTGTAACATTCGTGATATCAAAGGAGGAGAAAATTAAGCCTGAATTTAATACTTGTACTGAAGGTTGTTAGAGAGCCCTAACGCCATTTACAAAAGCTGATTGAATTCAATCTGTCGAAGGCCTTCTCAAAATCAAGTGCTAAGAGAGGGCCCTCCAATTTAGACATAGGAAAGTATATTCAAAATCTTCCTAGTATCTATATAGAATTCTTGCTAAAATTCTAGTCTGTTTGCTAAAATGTTAGCATGAAGCTAAACATTGCTATTTAGTAAAGAAATGGGAGCAACTTGTAAGTGGTTTGCCTAACTTTGGTAGTACCGATATGTGCCCAAGGTTAGGGGTGTTCTACATTGGTAAAACACATACAGGCCTCTAACATCCCTAAGGTGGCACTTAACCTATGTCACATTTATAGGTGACGCACCTACTCATTTTATATGGCATATATTGTACCCTAACTTGCTGCCATATTTTCACCAGTTCGTCAATTTTTGTGGTGAGGAAAAAGAAAATGGAATTTTTCTCCCCATACATGTTGCATTTTTGCTGGGTATTTCATACATTTAATAAGTGCCACTGTCATAAATTCCCCAAACTTATGTTTAGTTACCTCTGAGTAAAGCAATAGGCCCAATGTATGACCTAGACACGCTTTTGTAAAATAACAGTGCTGTAAAAGAGACGGTCACAAGTTCAGGTTTTTAAGAGTGAATGTTCATAGATTGTTTTGATGGATCAGTGTTCCATTTTGGAGAACTTTAGCATACTACATATTCTAACGTTACCATAAAGGCATACCATTTCTTAAAGGAGACATCCCAGGGTATTTCAAAAAGCATATCATGAACCTTGGAATGGGATAGTTTTTCCGCTAGCTTGTACCATGTGTGGTAATAAGCATATTTTCTGCCTTTGACACACAAAGTGAGTTTGCACAGTATATTTTGCAAACCTTGTGTGCTACGGCTGTATAATATTTCATATGTTGCTCAGCTGTCTGAGTACAACAATACCACCATATGTACCCTTGCCAGGTACATGTTGACGTTGAAGGGGCACATTTGAGACAGCATTTACATTTTTCCCCCAAACTGAATTTTTTGCATTGTGTCCATGTCCCATTTTGGAGTAGTTTAGCTGGTTGGTTATGCAAACTACGCCATAAAAACATACCATTCCTTAAAGAAGACACCTGGGTTATTTCAAAATGCATATTTTGAACCTTAGCGGACTTCATTTTCCAGCAGGGCTGAGACATGAGACCGAACAATGAATTGAAGCATCCTGGTCTTCCATAACGCCTCAGCAGTGCCACGCCGCATTGAGGTAGTAATTGCTGCAAAAGGGGCCCAAACCAAGTACTGCGTCCATATGCATACTTTTACGTTTCAGAGGTCTGATATTGTTCTACGTACACTCCTTGTTTTACTGATTGCATGTAATATTCTAATTTACGGAGATTGTGGATTTGGGGTTTTCATCAGCTGTAAGCCATAATCATCGCACTTATCACAGCTTGAACTATCTTTCTTTGCATGTAATGAGTCTCATTAGTTTCCCCTTTTACGTTGCCTTACTGAAATATATGAACTTTTGCACGATATTCTAGTTTTTTGAGTATCACCTGTACAACCTAAATCACTGGATATGCTCTTGTGACTTAGGTTGAAAGTGTCCCCCAGCAGCAGAAAATCAGGTAAATCACAGGTGGACGTTACATAAGAAGAGCACCCATGAAAGGGAGGATAAGGCAGTACTAATTCATATCCCAGCTGTAAATTCCTTTTAAGTAACGGTTCTCTCTCTTCCTTAGCCCCAAATCTACATCCACCCTTGCAACAAGGCACTTTAATTTCTCAGCTCTACCCACCCTGGTTTCTTCTAACTATATAGCATGCTCTTCTACCCGTTTGGAACCACAGTTAATCACCTCCTCAATCCCATCACGTTATCATCTGCTTAGTTGTATCATTAACTCTGACATCACATACAATTTCCTCTGCTACCTCTTGTCTCCTTGTCCCAGTTTAACATTTAGTTTGTAAGCTCACAGACGGGGCTCTCTACCCGTTGTATCGGTCTGTTGTGTTTTCTTCCCCAATCTTACAGCGCTGCAGAATATGTTGGTGCTTTATAAATGCCAGTAATAAATAAATATGTATTAAATATACACGGAATACATCACAGATCCATTATATATTCAGGTAGGTGGCATTTATTTTATGATCCGCCATGACAGACAATCAGATGTCTAATTGGACCAACAAGCCTTCCCCATAATTATCGGTAGAGGCACCCACATCTTTAATGCTCTTACTGTAAATAACCTTTTCTAATTGGGATTCTGAAAATAATTTGCTTTGGTTATCTGACAAAAAGTAATTATTCAAAAAGGAAACCAGTAGATCAGCAGAGATCTTGCATATTCAGTAAATTTAATGAAAACATTCAATTTCCCCAACATGAGAGCATAAAAAGTTTAACATTTTATATTGTGGTAAAGAAAACTGGCAAGACATATTTACAGGGATTGAGATGTTTTGCACTATTTGCATCCTCTATATTGAGAGTTTTTGTGCTTAGCTCTTTTAATACTTTTATTTAGAAAATATTCCTCACAGTGTACTGGAGTCTAGCCATGTCTAGTTCAACATAAAGCTCCAGCTCTTAACACCCCAATTCAATCTAAACCCCAGACCTGAGCATAAAATATGCAGTGTAGTTTCTACCAACTTCTTTGTAGATCCCATTACAAACCCATTTCAAAAACACTAACATGAAAGGGCAATAAGCTCACAAGAAACTTCTTAATGTAGGCATTGAAATTTTACATTCACCGACTATTGATTAATGCTTGTGGAAAAAAAGCAGCTCACACCGTGCACTAGACTGGAAGATGTTCCGTTATGACAAAGCAGGAAAGTCCACAAAGTCATCAGGATCAGGAGCAATTGTGTAAACCTGAAAGGAGAAGAAATGAGCTTATTCACTAAAGTGAGATTTCAAAGTGAATTCAAGGTGAATTTCAAATTTAAGGCCCTAAGTAGCTAAAGTTGAAGCATCTAACTTAGAGAGTTTCCAATTTGGCTTATTTTATTTGAAATTTGCTTAGAATTCTCATTGTATTGAATCACTCTAAGTAAATCTAGACAAACACAAGCCAACTTAGTTTGAAATTACCAATTTGTAAATGGCTCCCATTTTGTGACCAAGATATCCTCCAACAATTATAAAACCGTTACCAACCCAGTAAGCTCCCAACACCCAGGCATACTGAAAACCTCAATGAATGCTAAATATAGTTATTCCATTCATAGGGTTTTTCTAAACACATTTACAGATCTTAGAAGCTGCTTTTATTGCTTACCATCCACCACCTCACCCCAGAATCACCATTGTCAGTGGTCCATGGAGGTTACATGGCAATCGTTCCACTGATTAGAACATACTGGCTTTACTTCCATCACACTGACAATGATTAGGACAGTGACAATATTTCCTATGCTACCTGCATGCTTAACCCCTTCGGGGGGAAGCAACTGTACAAATTCTAAACCAAAACAAAACCCAGAATTATTGCAATGCGTTTGTTCCACCATTATGTAAGGGGGGGGAAAAAATTGCATTGTGCTGGCATATATAGATTAATTTTTTTACTCAGCAAATTACTTTTTCCATAGGATTAGCAATCGTACCTGCGTTAGGGATTTCTCCCCACCTTTTAAGGACAGGCATGTTCTCTTAAAATATTTTCTGTTCCTGTCAGAATTAGCTAGTTGCCCAGGTAAGAGACAATATGAAATTATTTCTCTATTGAATCTGCTGTTGGGACTATGATTTTCATGAAGACTCTTGGAGATAATGTAAGGCAGAAAGGCAGACCTTTGAACGGCTAGTTCAGGATTTTATTATTTGCTTATGCCAACTTTTAAATCCTGAGATGCAAGGAAAACAATTGACAAGTTGGCTTGCTGACAATGGTCTCCATTCTGGAGTTTGTTACCAACTTGTTCACTTTTTCCAAATCTAAGTGGTCAGAAAGACTCAAATGGTTTCTTCAGTAGAAAAAGTCTTTAGTAAAACCCATAAGTGTTTCTTGATCCGAAATCTCTTCTATAACTGCATTCTCAGAGTACCATTAATGCAAGGAATAGAAAAGTGCTAATGCCTGGTGTTACCTGAATTCTTTGAAGAAAAAACAAACAAACACCAGGGTCTTCTTGAAATAAAATATTTCCTCATTTATTCTGCGGTAGATCTTTTCACCAGTGATTTCCATTTCATCAGCCACTTCCCTTTCTCCAGTGACAGGCACTCCTCCTGCCGACATCAGCACATTACTCAATGCTTTCCTATGGACGTCCGAGTCTTCTCAGTGATTTTCACATTGAGAATCGCGGAAGCAGCCTCTAGTGGCGTCAGTGAGAGCCACTAGAGGCTGGATTAACCCTGCAATGTAAACATAGTTTCTCTGAAACTGCTATGTTTTCAGCTGCAGGGTTAAAACTAGAGGGACCTGGCACCCAGACCACTTCACTGAGCTGAAGTGGTCTGGGTGCCTATAGTGGTCCTTTAAGTGCCCATGGCTAAACTTGTTGCTTAAAGACCGTACCACGTGGCTTACATGCTGTCACAGAATTTTTTTTCCAACCTGGATTAGCTAGAATATGGCCCAAAGAAGCCGCACTTTCCTTGCACATTTACACAATGACATCACCGGTGGAACTTCATTCTGTACCAGTGTGAGTTCTACCTATTCAGCCCGTTCTGGTTTGCAGCCGGGTCTTTCTAAGTTTCCAGGAGACAAGGCTTAGCTAGTGTAAATTCTGTTGCAGATAAGTTCCCGAGTAGAGCAACTTCACAGTGTGCTTGGGACCCAGACTGCTCCACAGCAGATATGAAAAGACAAAATAAAGGGGATAGACTACAACTGGTCCTTTAGGAGACCGTAAGAAAACTGGTATTATTGGGGGTTATCCTTGCTTATATCTTAAAGGGGGTGGGCCTAATAATTCAATAAAAAAATGAAAATGTTACTGTGCTGCCTGTCCTTAGGAGGAGACAGAAAATCTGACATGGGTACTGCTGCTATCTGTATGGAAAAATAGAAATTACATTAATGCAGTTTGAGACAAAGTTGTGTGTACTATGACAGATATCCTAACACAGGTTACTTTTTTATTCATTAAGCTAACTTATACTTTAACAGATTTAGATAGCCTGGTGTTCCTTGCATGGACATATGCATCATTAAGGTGATCAAACCACCATTTGCTCTAAACCGTGTCATTGCTACATTACACCGTGCACACTCTTGCCTGGTGGGTGTGGTGTCACAAGGGCTGCAACAGGTGCAAGGCTCCCTGGGACTATTTCCGTAAGTACAAATGAATGATGTATTTGCCTAAATGCAAGCCATACAGTGCAACATTCAATCAGTGCACTAAAAACTTTGTGGTTTGGTGTCATTTTCTCAAATATCTGCACTAATTTCATAGATTCAATTTAACCATGTGTATAATGCTGTTGCAGGCAAAAATACAATTCCCTCAAGACAAACATTTTTGATTATACTATTAAAAATTCTATAAAAATCATCTCAAAAACAGTCAAGTGATAGTTTCACTTTTATATAATAAATGCATTTAGAATTTTGAGCACATACATCATCCATGGCATGAGAAAATGGTTCTTCTCTTCGTACACGCCCACGTCCTCCACCTCTTCCCCCACGGCCAGGTCGGGACAGACTTCCAAAATTAATATCCAACTGAGCAGTGATATCATTGATAGGCCTGCGACAGACATACTGTAGATCCTCTTCATTTTCCATATTCTACAGAACAAAAAAATATTTATTTTTTAAATAAATGTTTAGTAGTAGAGCACATGCGCAAACAAGAACATAAAACAGTAAATTGTGTGGGTATATCAGCTTTTGGATGCAAGGGTTAGCACTTTAAATCTTCTGTAAGTTGAATGGCCTTCCATACAGGAGTATATAGTACCAAGATAGACATTTTTGTTTTTAAATGAATAGGCTTACATTTCTATATTTAGACTTGTGGATCACCACAGCTTTTGAAGGTACAGAGGATGCAGGCTTACGCAAGTTGAACTCTGGCTTAGCTCTGTTTTGCTCTTGCCTACACTTCCATTCATCTAGTGTCATTTCTTCTGCAAGTTCTTCAGCTGCAAGTTCATCTGTGACCCTGCATAACGCAAAGAGAAAAAAAAGTTACACAAGTATTTTGTTACACATGGGCTATGCAACACCTACAAAAAGACATGGAAATGCAAATTACAAATGGAGATGTTAACAAAACCATACAATCTTCGTATTGAGATGTCCCCTGCCCAATTCAGCTAGACAAGTTTGGATTTAGTTTTATATTCCACAAGAGTCCCAGTTTCTCTTTAAGCATCACATCATACTTTACGTTCCCATGATAAAGGTTATGGATTGTAGAGGTAATATGAGCGTGTAGGCCTGTCATATCACTTAAATTACCAGACAATTATTCCTGATCATACTCTAGCACCTCACATTCTTACATTTTATTTTTTTTCATTCAAGAAATGTTTTATTCACATCAGTTTGCATACATTAACAGTAGTAAATGTGGACATGTTCAGTATAAGCGGTGTACAATATTGCAGTATAGTTAGTCATCGTAGCAATAGTGTAATTACAGAACTTAAGAACAACGCATCACTATAGTACACTACAGGGATTGTATCTATTTGTAGGCGTTTGTAGTTAGGAGTGTGAACGTATTGCAGTACAATATGACATTTGATAACAATGCAGAAGAATATTGCATAATGAATGGACACATTTATAAAGATGTGCTCATTGAACTCAAAAATAACAAATTAAATATGTAGGACTATCAGTGGTAACTTCAGGTACATGCATTAATACTAGTATAAGTACATCAAAATTATAAACGCATACCGTATAAATTTAACTAATAATCGGTACAGAATCATGTGGGATTTAGTATGTAGAAAATCTCATGGTTGCAACTGTGCTTCAGGCCCATCTGCTATCTAAATTATATGGACTTAAGAAAAAAAGATCCTATTGCGAGCGCTCAATGCGGCGTAATAGGTCACATATGTGTGATTTCAAGTTAGCCATAAAGGAGATTATCAGTACACAGTGCATCGCTTATGTATGTCTGGTTGTTAATTTTACTTTGCTCTATCCTATTTCATGTGTGTGTTTTTCCTAAAAATCAAAAGGGTGTAATATGAAGAACTAAAAACAATATACAGGGTTACAGCTGTGAACATTGTGCCTTAATGTGCAAGAAGGATACAGCGCATAGGCAGCTCGTATGTTAGTCGCCAGGTGGGAGCCCATGGTTACTGACTGTCGTGTGACAAAAACCGTGTCATTAACTAGACTGTATGGTCCACCCCATTCTGCTACTGGGGTTATGGATCCACAGCCCAGATAGTGTTCAGGGGCCTGTGGGATAGGGCCCAACGTGAAGATCCCTAGTTAGGTCCTCTTGTGAACCCAAGAGATCTTGGTCCAAGAACGTGCGGCCAGGTTACATATTAAAAGAAGAAAAAATAAGTACGTGATTAAGGAAATAAAATAAAAATAACTGTGCCTTAGGTGAGAGCCATCCCTGTCTGAGAATGTGTCTCATGCCTTCCCTCATGGCCCTGTTCCCGTGTGAGAATGAGGAGTAATGTGAAGACTCTGTAGGGCCATACCCAATGCACCAACATCAGGCACCCGTGGGTGCCAACATATGAGCCAACACCTGATTCCGGCTAAAGGCCCCCCCACCATGAGCTTCTCTGTACAGCGGGCACTCTGGGTACCCCCAGTCCATAAGACCCCTCTCCTAGAGTCCACCAACCAGACGGCCTCTGCACCTCCACTGTCCTGGTATAGTCTCAGTAAATCAGACATGGTGCCTCCGTGGATCCCCTCTATGGCTGGCCACTTCTAAGCATAGTCCATACGGCCCTTCGCCAACTGGTCCGCCGCAGCCCCCCCACAGACCAGCACGGCCGGGTTCACAGCAACGGGGAGCTACACCCTCCAGGTCTCCGGATCTCCTAGAGGTAGAGGTCACTGCTGTCTGACCCAAGACAGTCTGGTTACCATGATGCCCACTGCCTGTCAGCAATGCTCTCGATGCACCTGAGTGATGCATGGGCAGTCTCCTGGGCGTATCCGCTCCTTGATAAGGCAAGTAGGGGGTTTCAAAGTGTAAGTATTGCTTCCCATGTAGTGGCTGGGTACATACAGGTAGAGCTGCATTCAACGTCCCGCAGTTACAGGCTGATAACCATAGACTTATACGTGGAAACTTGCAGTTTAAATCAGGAAAAAAGTGACCGGGGGGGGGGCCAAAGTGTGGTCGCTTTTGCACCTTGGGAAAGACAGGCGCTTCCATATCGTGATTGTTCACAGAACATGTGCAGAGTGTTTCCAGGCTCAGCAATAAGCCACAGGTTCACGCCATCAAGTAGGCCCGAGCCTTCAGATTCCTCACATTTGTGGGGTCTGCAGCCGCCGACTGGTCTCTTTGTAATGCTGGCTGCTCTATTCAGAGATAGTATTTTGAAAGGTAAATAGTCGGTTTGTGAGTGGTAAATCAGTGTTTATTCGGGCTCAGGACCGGAGCTGCATGAGATGGCTTCCTTTCAGCTCGATTGTCTGGTCCGGCCCCCCTCTTACATTTTCTGTGCAGCTTTTGTGCATTTATGCTTAAGTCATTACTTTACTCGATCTTAAGTCTTGCATTATTGATGCTTGTCACAAAACAAAACCGTTTATTGTTATTGTTATTATGTTTATTCCATACTTTTATATGACTCACCTGTGGCACACAGTATTGGTATCTATACCATCCATGGTATAATGCCCTTTAAAAAAGTTAAATGGCAACAGGATGTGTTTAAAGCGCTGCTAATGAACCTGACTAAACTTAATTTACCAGCTGTTCTAGCTCTTAAAATGCAAACAAAAATAGTTAATCAGATACAGTTTAAAAAATATCCATCATAAAAATAAAATATTTTTCTTCAGGCTGCACACCCACATTGGATCAGGCGGTTATATTTTGTTTACCATTTCCTATTGAAATCATGTTAAACTTTATACATCACAAGCCTATAGAAGTTTACATACAAACACCCATATACACAGTCTTGTTTATGTCTGTCAATGACAGTCACAAGCTTTCATTTCACTTACTTGACATTTTCTTCCTCCAAGAGTTCAAGAGGCTTGTGGTTTTCAGAGTATTCTTCCACTGGAGCAGATTCTACAGCACTAATAACAAGGTTCACAGTTACATTGCAGAACTTGCCATTCTAAACAATTTTCATTCACTTGAACTGTATTCAAACCATCCCCAGATATGACATCAAGAAGTGGGGGCGCAATATACAGTAGCCTACAAAAAAAAAAAAAATCTAATTGATTTCCCAAGGAAATCATGTATCTAGTACTAAATATACCATATTTTTCTTGACGGTCCTCTTCTGTTCCGGTCACTTCAAATGCCAGGAGCCCACGTCCGCATTGTACTCGTGCATGAGTGAACGTACAATGATATCTATGGAGAATCCCGTGAGATCCTCCATAAGACAATGCACTTTTTCCCTTCAGCTGTCAGAAGACTTGACTTTTGTCAAGTGGAGAAAAAATACTTAAGACAAAGTAGGGACTACTTTGCTCTAACATGAGTTGTAATTTCAATAAAATTCCAAAGCAGTCAATTTCGGTTACTTTATATAGACCTTTATGAAACAAGCTTTGAGGGAAGGGAGGGGGAAGTGACAGTGCAGTTTTAAAAGATTGAGATCTTGTTTAAAAGCAGCCTTAACTGCATGATATAGTTTACCAATTACTTCACTGGCACAGTCACATACAGTGCATAGGCGATGCAATATGTAGGTTGAGTTACAAGCCAGTTATGAAAAGTTAATTGCAACCTAAAATGCAAGGGCACAACATTTTGTAAGTCAGCAAAGCTTCAGATAAGCAACTCTGGCCCTAAATTTGAAATTCTAGTTTTTAGTGAAGCCATTTAGAGCATGTTCCAGAACCAAAACAGACCATGCTACAATCTACATATGTCTGTAAATGGACCAAGTCCATTGATTTCCATATTTTTCTAGGATACTTCCATATTTACTTAGTCTTAAATAGGTTTACCTGCATTCATCTTGAATTGAACCCCAGTTATGACTTCCACTGCCACCTCGTTTGTCTTCAGCTCTTAAACCTCTGCAGACAAGACATCTGGTATTAAGTCTACAGTTTATTTTCTAGGCATTTTTACATAATGTACAAAGTAATTTGCACCTGTAAGGGACTGTCATGCCCTAGTGATAGGTACATATTGGAAGATGAAGATAAACTGGTAAAAATAAAATAAAGTATGGAAGCAACAACACTCCCCCGTTATGGGGGTGGAATAGCAAACTAGGCAATACAAAAAAACAAAAAAAACAGCTTTATGACCATCTAATGCTCACACAGTTCTTGTCTTCCAGCTATGGCACATTAATAGAAAATAGCTTTTATATGCGAAGAAAAGATTCACATAAATACTGAACACAGTAGTTTGATACAGACCCGCGGCCACTACCACTGTGCCTATCAAATTCTCTTTTCCCTCTTTGAGTATCCTGTTCTGTGATTCTTGAGAAGCCACCTCTGCCTTTTCCTCTTGTTCCTCCCCTGTTAGAAAGCCAGCTTTTCACAAGTTTTTCTTTGTCTACAGTCTCCATGCGTCTGCTACAAAATAAATAAAGACAAAAACCATCTGTACATAAATTTGTATCTACCATTTGTAAGTAAATCCTTGAGTTAGGAAAAAGAAAAGGGGCTATGTATGTTTTTGCATGCATTTTGAAAGAGCAAATTAATTGCGAAATGTTTAAAGTGACACTCCACTGCCCAAATACAAAAATAAAAAATCACTGTTTAGTAGATCTACCCCAAATGAAGACTTGCATGCATTTAGTTATGTATTTTTTCATTGGGGATATATCAAAATCAGCTTGGAAAACCAAAATGTCGCTTGTCTGCTTCCTTTGCAAGCCCTCTCCTAACCCACACAGACCCAACTTCCCAATACAGTGTAATGAAGTTTGTATAAGTCAGATGCTCTGGGCAAGAGAACAAACTTCAAACAATGCTTTTCATCAAGCTACAATTGCTTAGAGGTCTTGAGTGACCCTCTAAGCTTCATAACCAGTTTGCTTTACAATAATTTGGCGCTTACCTGGTTCCTGCTATTAAAATAACCAAGACATGTGTGGCTGTTACTTTGCTGCAAGAGAAAAACTATTGAATCTGATACCGCCCATTTTGCCAACAAATAAACAGATTGCCGCAGCTACGATATCATGGAATCTCTGCTAGTTATTCGATGCTGGACTTCGTCAAACTCCAATAGAAAAACTTAACCCCAAACGATCGCGAATGTACGCACACTCAAGCCTTAGTAGTACATTCCACTACACACCAATCTTAGAAAAATGTAATCCTAGCCTCTCATAATATGCAATAAATCCCCCCCACCACAAAAAAAAAAAAAAGTATAACCGAATCTATAAAAAAAATTACAAAATAATAATAATAAATGATAAAAAACGCATCTGTAAGAAGGAATGCCCTGAACGTGTTTTATGCCTCGCATGACGCTCTCAACACATTCTGAGAAACCGGCTGAAGGGCATTCCTTCTTTTATAATTTTTCATAGTTTGTTATACCTTGGACATCCATTTTTTTTCCTGGTGGGATTTACTGCATATTAGGGATGCACCGAAATTTTGGCTGCCAAAATGGCTGAAAATTTGAGCCTTACTCAAACCTACTCTTGGATTCCCTGAGACCCAGTGTCTGTAATTATACCTAAAGTGCCTGCCTTTCCTTTTTAATACCTGGCTGTCCATGTCTCTTCTCTGACTGTCTTTCATTGGCTTGTTACCGATCCTACAATCGGCTTCCTGCTCCACCGTTCTCCCCTGCACAGCAAGACAAAGAAAGTCACAAATCCAGGCAGGCCCCAGTCCGAACCTAGGCACGAACCCTTTTTGCTGCTTGCCCACCCACTCGTCGATCCTATAGCGGGAAAGTACCACTCCGGATCTGACCAATCGGAGATGGCTAGGGGAGAAAAGGTGATTCATGACAGGAAGAAACTACTGTACTTGGGTTTCTCTCCCTGTCCTACAGTGCAGGCTAGGTTGACATATAAATGACTAATAGGTGGCTGACTTCTGTTTCCATGGCAATGGAAGGTTCATTCCCATTCCTTTAAATCATGGCCCTTTACACTCTTAAAGGGACAGACCTAAATTTCAGGTCGATTTTGCTTCATCTGCAATTTTACAAGGAGCTTATTCATTAAACAATGAATTGTAGTGTATTTAAAACCAAATTGTAATATTTAATTTGAACAGTCACATCTTGGCTAGTTTAGCCTAAATTTTGCAAATCTGGTTTTCAGTTTAATTCAGGTTGCCATTTAGTGAATGATCTCCAAGAGATAGCCAAAGTAGGGAATATATTTGGTGCACTAAATTATTTTATTAAAGGGAAAGTAGGCACCTTAACCACTACAGGTATGTGTTCAAATGGCACTGTCCATTACTAAATTGTTTGACAGGTTACCTGCGGTTGATGCCCTGGGACTCTTAGCTTCATTACCACTGCGGCGTGCTGTACTGGTTATGGTGCCTAGAGTCTCCCCTAAAGCAACACTACCATAACACTGTAGTGGTTATGCGGCTAGATCAGCCCTGGTGCCAACCTGTTGTAATCAGGGAAAAGGTTTTTAGTACTTTGACTTCTGATTTAAGCCTCCTAATAACAGACTATGGGCCTTGGCCTAAATATAGGTTTGGTTTGTGGGGAGATGGGAATGGGGGACAGTTGGGGACTTCTTCCTCCTGTATGGGTTTGCCACATTCCCCAATTACAAGTGTAAACTTTCAATTTCCATATGTGCAGTTATTTTATCAATAAAATTATAGAAAACTATTTTAAAATCATTTTGGAAAAAAAAAAAATTCAGTTTCGGTTTTCGGCCAACAGCATCATGAATTTTTCGTTTTGGCCAAGAATTTTCACTTCGGTGCATCCCTACATATTCTGACCGGTTAGGATCACAGAGCAGGTTGCAATCAACCTTCACATACTACACAATATTGGACTAGTGCATATGAGAACTGTTATAGGCAACTTCTTCCCTTTCAAGGTTTTATTTTTCCTTTTTTGCAAATGTATCTTTTTTAAGAAGATTGGCGTGCAGTGTGATGTACTACTAAGGAGTGTGCAGACATTAAGGATCGTTTGGAGATAAAAAAAACCAAAACATTTTGGCCTTCCCACAACAATGTATAGGCATTATGACAAAAAAAAAAATCACACAAAACAAAACATGGCTATAGGTACTGTGAGTGAACTACAAGTACGAAGACAATTCTGCAGTCTAGTGAAGTTGTCCTTGATATGTGATTTGAGAAAGCAGAAGAGGCATAACACCGGAGCCAGCAGTGAGGTGCTAGTACAAACATGAACAGCTTCTTTCAAAACCTGCCAGGGAACTTAACGTTTATACAACATCTGCTTACTTACTATTCCATGTCATGCTCTGTTGGGTTCTCTACAACACAATGATACATATCTTCAAAAGGCTTTTGCTCAGTTTTTGGTTTGTAAGTTTTCACAGCAGGATTTCCGCTTTGCTGTGGTTTGGGGGGTTGTTTCTGGCCTAGACAAAAAAAAATTAAAATTAATTCTACAATTTACCAAATGCACTATGGTAAGGTAGTTATTACAGGTTAGTACACAATTTTTTTGTACTCACTTTATTCAGACAAATGTCAGTGTAAGGGACGGCCACTAGAGGAACTTGCTCCTTAAGAGAACAAAGTTTCAAAGCCCTTAATGGTCAATGTCATTGCATATAACATTACACCCAACATGGCTTCTTCTAGAAAAATCTAACTGGCAAAGCACAGCAGTGTGCAGAATATCCACAATGCCTCTATGGGAAATACTGGTTTGAACCACAGATAATCCAGAATGATCTCGTCACAGGAGGATTGGCAATGGAATAAAACCTAGTTAAAAAACTAAGCAAAAGGCGTGGTCTGACCGTCGATGAGACTAGACGTGTCTCACTAGAGCTCCCGGCGAAACGCGCCCTTATAGCTTACAAAAGCGACCTTTTGCCTGAATATTTACCCTGAGGAGGTTCCTGAGATGGATAGGAAGCATACTAAGAAGCTGCAGAAGAGGGGCACCGACTCCGGAGGCACAGTTCTCGACCTCATGTCGGCGCAAAAACAGGGCCGCGTGGGGACCCAAGATGGCGCTGGCTCGACCCCGCAGGCTTCGCCCCGTACTGACAGGGAGGCTTCCCCGGATGATCAGGACACAGTCCTCGCAAAATTAGCGGAGGTAAGGGCTTTCCTTGCGGGCGAAATCGCTAAGTCTACCGCAGTCCTGCAGGCTGAGATCGGGGCCCTGGGTGAACGTACCGCCAAACTCGAGGACCGAGTGGAGGCCTCAACGCAGGCCCACAACGCTGTCGTGGAGAGGGTGAACAGCATCTCGGCACAGATGGTGGACATGAACCTTGCCTACGAAGACATGGCAAACCGGTCCAGGAGAAACAATATTCGCCTGAGGGGCCTGCCAGAGGGAGCGGACGAGGACCTACAGGGGATCATACTCACCATCCTGAAGCCTCTGCTCCCGCAAGTTCCGGAAGAACACTGGCACATGGAGCGGGCTCACAGAGCCCTGAGGGGCCAGAGGAACGATCCAAATACCCCACGGGATGTCATCATCCGATTCCTGTACTACCGCACCAAGGAAGCACTTATGAAGAAGAGCCGCGAGGTACCCATACGGTATGATGGCAGGGTGGTGTCCCTCTTTCACGACCTGGCTCCGTCCACATTACAACGAAGGCGGGACTGGCGGCCTATTACTGAAGCACTACGGACTGCTGGCATAAAATACGCATGGGGATTCCCCTTCAAGTTAATGGTGTTTCGTGGCGACCGGGCTCACATCCTTACGCCGGGAGGGGATCCCTGTCGCCTACTGAGCGGCCTTGGAATTCAGCCGCCCACTGACCTTCCCAGCGTGGCTCTGTACCCGGAGGACCTTCCTCGGATGTCCTCGGAGTGGCAGGGAGCGGGAGCGGGAAGACGCCGATAACTACTGATGGTATCGTATGAAATGGCTGCTGGTGTCCCTTCACTCTCTCTCCCCTGATGACATGGGGCCCGAGGGAGGCTGTTCTCCGGATCTTTTCTGTTTTACTTGGGGTGGGTGACGGGGAGAGGTTCCACTTTGAGAGGTTGGGTTTGTTTTTTTTTTCCACCGTGGGTCTTCTGGAACGTCCCCCCCCTCCCCTACTCGCCTTTCTGCCTACAGCTTGAGATTTTGGGGGATGCTCGCCTCCCGTTACGCCGGGGCTGCGGGGAACACCGATACCGCACCGCCAGAGTGGGGAGGTTTACCGGGACGTGAGGCCTATTTTTGGCCGCATTTTGCATGGCTTGGGAGGGGGAAGGGGTACAGTACTCGCCTGCTCTCGGTAGCGGCATGCTTCTGGCCTGGTTTCCTATGGGACTCCCCTGGTGAAGTACTTTCAGCGAGTGAGGGGTTTGGTCTTCCGCTTGGGATCTACTTGAATTTACCAATGCAGTGTTGATTGTTTTGTGTTTGATGTCTCTGCTCTCCCCTGGGGGGCGCCCTTGTCCCTGGCCGCGGCTGCGGGGGGCCCCGGTGGGCCCTTGCTTCTCCTCTTGTAGTCGCATCCCCGCAGTGTTGGCCCCTCCGTTCGGTGGCCGGGGATGACGGCGCCCACGGGGGAGAGGAGTCTAGTGGTCGTGTCTGAAAACAAGGCTTTCATTTCAAAATGTTATGAAAAAAAAAAAAAAAAAAAAAAAAAAAAAAAAATGATAAAAAGTGTTAACAATCGATAGAATTATTATTACAGTGACCATCCAGTAAGAGGGGGAGAATAGATAGAGATAAAAGCTGACCATAGCAAATTAACTGGAACATCTTAATAACTTCAAAACCCTGTTAGTTGAACATTGAAGTACACAATAAGACATGAGAGAGTAAGCACATTACAAGCACACTAAGCAATGATAGCAAATGCCGGGCGTTCAACCTACTGTAACCTACTATACATATGGCAATATATACTGTTACTTTTCTCTGCGTTTTGGGGGTGGGGGGGCAGTTTACGGCATCTCATGTCTAGACTCTTCGGCAGGAGGGAGGGGGGGTGACGGGAACGACGGGGGACATATTAGTTTCGGTAGTGCCCATGTTGAAGATACAGTTTTCTTCTCCCTGGGGGGTTACCACGGCATGCCTATCACGACACCCAAACAATAGAGCTATCATCACGTAGAGGATGGGTTAGCGTAGACGCGGATCTTACTGCACCAATGGGATTATGTACACAGATTAAGATTCGAAACTGCGCAGGTACAAAGTGTCTTGCTTTCAAGGGTCCGATAAAGCTGGATTCAAATAACAATGTTGCACAAAAAAGAAAATGTTTTAATTAAAAAAAAAAAAAAAAAAAAAAAAAAAAAAAAATAATAAAAATAACAATAGAAATAAAAACGCTAATAATTAACACGTAAATAACGTACAAAGCATTAAACAACAAAAGGAGGTGAAACAAAGCTCAAACACGATGATCCCCCAAAAAAAAAAAAAAAAAAAAAAAAAAAAATAATGGAAAAAACATATAATTATAAAACTATGGTTCATGTTATGTTGTATTTTTCGGGCCATGTTTGATCCTGGTTTATCCTAAGACGGGCGGGTTTCTGGGATGGTACTTTAATTGTCGTACTTATTATTGCCGTGATTACGGTCCTACATATTGTTGGCTGCATTCTTGCTTGTGCTCCTCTACAATTGCTCCCAAGCTTATATAATTTTTACGAAGCTTCTAGGGCACAGGTGGTCGCCGGTATGCGCCATGTGACTATATACTGGAAGGTGTACTGCCTATGCTTCAGTAGCTTTTGCCTGCCTCGAAGGGGAGAGAGGGGAGCCTTAGGAATTGGGGCGGCTGCATCATATAACGAGATCAGGTGGTGGGAGGAGGGGGGTTCCTTATCACTCCTCCTGTGTCCCGAGTGCCCTATGGTAGCATCAAACTATAGAGGGACCTCCCTCGCTTACTGTACACCTTAGGTCATTAGGCCAATTGGGATATTGGTCGGGAAGCGTGCTGCCGACAGGTGATAACTCCCCTGTCCGTTTGGGTAATAATAGAGAGTGAAAGTTGATGGATGGGACCCCAGAGAGGCGGGGTAGAGCAGGAGCCTCCTTCCACAGACTCCAGAGGGGGGGGAGGGGTGGCGGGAGACAGGGTCTGCTTCCTGTCCGTATGACAGGGGAATGTAGAGGGAAGGGATTCCAATTCTGGATACCCAAGACGCTATGAGGAGGTCACCACTGTACTCCCCATCTTTGGGAGAATTGAGGACGGCCAAGGGGTTGACTAGCAGGGACATGCAAGGGTCTCAGTAGATCGTGTGGGGCGCGTAGGGGTCGGGGCTTTAGGGATTCTCGGTTCCCTCTGCACGTAGATCGTGAGGGGGAGGTGGGAGCACACTACCCACTGTTTTCTGGCAATTGGTAAGACCAGAATTTCTCTTACATCGGACGTGGTCCAGATGTTTTTTTTGTTGTTCTTTCCTTTCCCTTTTCTTTGTCTCTCTTTTCCTTTCCCCTTTGTCCCCTTCCTTCCTTTGACCCCGGGGGGGGTGTGCAGGGGGCTGGCCCCTTGGTGTAACCCTAATGTCCGATTGATGTTTACTGATCTATGCAAGGGAGATATTGTCTTAGCAGGGGTCACCATGTCTCTGGATGACGATTAAACTTACATCTCTGAACGTTAAGGGCCTCAATGCCCCAAACAAGAGACGGCTTATGTTCAGGGTGTTAAAACGGATGAACTCAGATATTGCTTACTTACAGGAGACTCACCTCCCTAGACAGGCAACTTTTAGACTAAGTGACCATGTATATACGGGTTCCTTTGAAGCTAGATCTCACCGTAAAAGGAACGGGGTGGCCATTGTAATTAAACGCACTTGCCCCTTCCAGATGGTGGCCCAAGATGTTGACCCGGAGGGACGATACATAATCGTTTCCGGAACCTTACATTCCCACACCACTCATTTAGTAAATATTTATGCCCCGAATCAACCGGACGCTGAATTCTGGGCTATGATCCGAGGGAAGGTTGCAGCGTTGCCGCATGGCATGATCCTCATGGGAGGTGACTTCAATGCTACCCCGTGCCCAGCGATAGATAGAAGCTCGAGAGACGGGGGCCCGAGGTCGCATGGTAGGGGGAGGCAGGACCGTCTGCTTAAGGCTTTTATTGCAGATACGGGTCTGGTAGACGTATGGAGGGCGCAACACCCGCTGGACAGGGATTATACGTTCTATTCGGCCCCTCATGGAACCTACTCTAGAATCGACCTCTTTTTGGTCAACGCGGCGGGTATGGCTAGGCTCTTGAGATCTGAAGTCGGAAATATCTCCTGGTCTGATCATGCTGACGTCTCTATCACCCTTGGCAATCTTTGTACCGCAAATCCCTGGTCATGGCGACTGAATACATCGTTGTTGAGGGACCAGTCGATCACGGAGAACACTCGTACGGCTCTGACGGATTACTTTGCGGAAAATACCACCCCGGACGTGAGCATTAGCACAGTATGGGCGGCGCATAAGGCGGTGATAAGGGGGCACTTGATCAAACTGGCCACGAGGAGGAAGAAACTGAAGCATCAACACCTGGAGGCCTTGCTCAAACAATTACGGAACCTCGAGCAGAAACACCAAGCTGCCCCGGATAGGGAACTATTCCGAAGACTGGAAGCTGTTAGGAGGGACATCCGTTCCCTTCTACTTGATGACACGGCTCGGGCCATGACGTGGTCCAAACGTACGTATTTTGATAAGGCTAATAAGATGGATACGCTCCTGGCTAGGACGTTGCGGCCCAGGCAAACCAGACCTCATATCACGGCCATCAGGCACCCGGATGGCACGATCAAAACGAAACCGACGGATATTGCACAGGTCTTCGAAGATTTTTATAAACACCTGTATAACCATACCCCGGACGGACACGCCCAGGAGGGACGAGGGGAAAACGACATCTTGCATTACCTGGACGGATTGGGTATGACCAAAATTACGCGGGAGGCAGCAGAAACCCTGGCTGCGGAGATCGGTATAGAGGAGGTTGACAAAGCAATCTCGAGTCTGAAAGGAAACAAGGCCCCTGGTCCGGACGGGTTCGATGGGACATACTACAAGGTCTTCAGAGAGGAGCTCGCACCTCACCTAGTGATGCTCTTCAATTACCTAAGGCAAGGGGGACGATTGGGCCCGGAGATGGCGTTGGCCACGATTGTCCTCTTACCCAAACCAGAGAAGGACTTGCTCCTACCCGAACATTACCGGCCGATATCTTTGATAAATCACGACTTAAAAATCTTAGCCAAGATACAGGCGGATAGACTAAACCCCCTCTTGACCTCACTTATCCATGCTGACCAGGTGGGATTCATACAAGGTCGGCAGTTGTTTGAAAATACCAGGCGGACAGTCGACCTAATCTGGAAACAAGTAGCAACTGGAACGCCTTCTCTGGTAATCTCTATCGACGCGGAGAAAGCCTTCGATAGGGTTAGGTGGGAGTTCCTATTTGCGGTACTGAAACACCTTGGATTTCCGGAGGAATTCGTGCAAGTTACAAGAGCAATGTATTACGATGTGAGGGCACAGATACAGATAGCAGGGGCACCACTGAATCCTTTTAGCCTACATAACGGGACCAGACAGGGGTGCCCCCTGTCCCCCCTCCTATTCGTGCTGGCCTTGGAGCCTCTGCTTCAGGCGATACGCATGCACCCAAACATTAGTGGGGTCACGGTTGGGGGGGAGGAATACACTGTCTCTGCTTACGCAGACGATGTCCTCCTCACTGTCACAAACCCAATTGAGTCGATTTCTGCACTACAGGGTGTCATCCAAGAATATGGGGCCCTGTCGGGTTACAAGGCGAATATGCAGAAATCCAGCGCGATGTCTATAGGCTTACCATTGGCGGATGAAGCATATATAACGGAAACGCACCATCTGAGGATGGAACCGAACTCACTAAAATATTTAGGGGTATACTTGACGGCGGATCCAACCCGTCTATATGCTAGCAACTACGATCCTATGTTTCGGACTTTGATGGGTGATTTAGAAAAATGGGCGGACAAGCCTATTTCTTGGCTAGGGCGCATCCACTCTGAAGATGAATATCCTCCCGCGAATACTGTTTCTTTTCCAGGCTCTCCCTACTCGTGTCTCCAAATCCCAACTGATACCCTTGCAGAGGGCGATATGTGATTTTGTGTGGCACAATAAGAGACACAGAATAGCCAGACAAATTTTGTATAGGCGAAAGGACAGAGGGGGCTTGGGACTCCCGAACTTGTATTACTATTATTTATCGGCTCAACTGTCTCAAGTAGCCATGTGGCACTCCCCTGTCGGGGAACGGAGGTGGGTAGACCTTGAATCGCTGATGGTGGGCATAGATATTCCCCAATTTACGTTGTGGGTCCCTAAAGAACACAGGCCCATGATACGGGTGACCTGCCCGGCCATCCTTAACTCTCTCCGAGTATGGGATGCAAATAGCGTTAAATTTAAACTCGCCTCCTACCCTTCCCCTATGACTCCGATACTCCGAAATAGGGAATTTCCACCGGGAATGGCCCCCAGGAACTTTCGAAACATAGAACAGACTGGGTTACAACGCCTTTACCAACTATATAGGGAAGGGGATGTCATACCCTTTACAGACCTCCAACAGGATGCCCACCTGACTCCAGCAGACTTTTTTAGGTATCTCCAGATTAGAGACTTCGCTAGAAAATCCCATATAAAAGCAGCAGCCCAGAGACAGCTCACTTTTTATGAGAGACTGTGTAGAGAGGGTTATAACCCTAAGGGAATGATCACACTCTTGTACGCTCATCTTAGCACGGAAACAAAAGAATGGGGTAGCCTGAAGTATACTGATAGATGGGAGTCGGACCTGGGGGAGGTGCTGGAGGGAATAGAATGGCAGGAGATCTGGGAAGCTACCAAGAGCGCTTCTGTGTGCGTCACGCAACAGGAGCAGGCATGGAAAACCATGCTTAGGTGGTATACTACTCCAATCACCTTGCACAAAATGCGCAAGATAGATACGGACGAGTGCTGGAGGGGGTGCGGACTCCGAGGCACGTATCTCCACATGTGGTGGGAATGCCCGAAACTCCGTGGTTTCTGGAAGGCGGTCGAGGACCTGTTGCGTCAGACCTTTGGCAGACCCCTGGCCTTAGACCCGTGGATCTACTTGTTAAATAGAACTATTGCGGGATGGACGAGAGGAGAGCAGAAACTAGTACGGGCGATAACTTTAAGTGCACGCAGAACGGTAGCAACGGCATGGCTCTCACCTGAAGGCCCGGAGTTTGGGGGGGTGATCTCTAAGATAAAGGAAAGCAGAATCATGGAAGATCTGACCGCTAGATTGAGAGGTACAACCATGGCCTTCCAGAGGACATGGGCACCCTGGGACAATAGTGTTATGGGCTCCAGTAACGAGTGACGTGGGAGGTCTCCAGTTTGATTCGGGATTTGGCCCCATGGGGCCATTGCAGGACTGAGTCGCTTTAGCCTCACGCACCCCCCCCCCCTACCCTCCCTACTCCTGTCCTCGTATCCTTCTCTTCCTTCTACTTCACCTTCTCTTCTTTAACCTTTTCTCTCTTCTTTAAGTTTTTTTTCTTTCATTATTCTTGTTATACCCTTGATTGACAAGGGTGCTATTCTTGTTCTATATTCTTTCGTCTCTTATGTTATAGGCTATGTTGTCAATATCGAATTTCATCACCCAGGCATGAGTATAGTGATTGGGCATTGAAGATGCCTACAGTACGGCCTCACGTAGATAGAGACAGGGCTCCTCTATAAGATAAGCAGCCTGATTATTCCTTACGAATCCTAGAGGGGAGGCAAGTTGAACGACCTACATGCTGAGGCTGGGAATATGGGCTGATATCGAATGTTATATACTCAACTCTGATCTTTTGCACGGTGGCTTCTGCGCAAGCCACGCGGTCATGTTACTTTTGCTATGCCTATTTTCTATGAGCATACGGTAATTCGATAATATAGCTGTACAAAAACATAAAATCCTCGATGGGAGGCAAGTTGTTCAGAATGTATAAAACGATTTATCTTATGGGCTGATGCCAATTCTTCTGATTATAAGTTTGATGTTTTATATTGAGGCTTCTGCGTAAGCCAAAAGGTTGTATTATGCTTGCCTTACCTATCGTGTGCAAAAATAAAGAATTTAAAAAAAAAAAAAAACTAAGCAAAAAAAACCAAACCCTGAATATTCTAAAAGCATATATACATGCACTTATTTTTGTCATGCAGTTTCACAATTTGCAATATACATGCACAAATTACTCCACAAATATCTATTGATATAACAGGACAAATTTACTTCTAAAAATTAGATGTCAAAAGAGAAAGTTCGCTCCAATATGTGCAAAATAGGGTTGTTCGGATAGTGATATAAAGTATCGATTAAATCAGTATGCTGCACATTTTTATTTTAAAAAGTGTAAACGTAGATATCACAAAGCTACACTAGAGGGTGCTAGATAAGCATGCAAAAAAATTACCAATCCTGTAGCTTTAAATACACACATACTCCGACAAGGAAACCGAAAATAAATCAAGTTAGGTGAAAAATTAACAGTTTATTTCCAAATATAACCTAAATTAAAAAAAATAAAAAAACTTACATAAACCACTAGTGAAATATTCCAAGAAATATTGATTATTAATCCTTTGGGCAGGGCATGGACCTTTTGACCTCTCCGTCAGAGGTGGCAGAGTGGTTCAAGAATTCACTCCCCCGTTACAGCAGGTTTCACTCTCCAGGATCCGTCTTGTAAACCTATGTTCGACCCAAATGATATCACCCAAGGTCGGCTAACTGGCTCCCAGTGGACCATGTTGCACGTTACCTGAACTGGGTACGGCGCCCCCTCAGCTAGACGGCCCAGAGTAAGCTTATGGCTGAATTCCCATGGCCTTTGTTGCCCAATAAAGTGAGACCCTGGTTGTGGAGCCTAAAATAACCCAATTCCTTACCAAATTGGGATGGAACCTTGTAAGAGTTTGAATTCGGCACTAAAGTTGTGCCAAGATAAACATTTGGACTGTTTGGTCCCTTGGCGAAGCTCTTTGACCTACCAGAAGACGCCAGAGCTGAGGACAGACAGGTTGACCCGGAAGAGCTCCGTGGCTGGGTGCAGAGGGCCATCTGCATTGCGGGCAGTGTTAATACCTCCCTGTCTATAGAACGGTGTAAAGCCACTCTTTAGAAGAGCCAAAACTGTCCAATCTCACCCTCACCAAGGTGGGCAAGGATGCTCAAGGCCTCTTGTTTGGGGACTCCTTTATAAAAAGACCTGGGGCGTTTTGTTGGGGCTTTTACTGCCCTTGATAAAGCTCAATCCTCCATGAAGAGGGTTTTTCAGGGCGGGTCTCTACCAGGGCCAGCAGATTCAGGGGTTGTCCGGCCGTAAATAGTACAGCTCCCGTGGCTTGGGATGAAGCTCCTATATCCAGCGATCCCCTTATCAGGAGGCGAAAGGCCGGTCCACCCTCTTCCCATGGCGGTCCAGAGGGAACTCCGGTTCTAGACGCCTTTACGGTAAGCTTACATCTGCCTCATGTTTGTGTCGGAAGCAGACAATTTTTTTCCCAGCTTGGGTTCCCGATGCTTTGGTTCTGGCCACCGTTCAGGGTTTCCACATAGAGTTGGTTGGTACTCCTTGCCATATCCCTCCACATCGCTCGATGTAATTCGCCCTACATGATCGCGAGTTGATAGACAGAATTGTTGACCCTTTGAGAAAGGGGCAATAGAAGTAACACCCATGTTCCCTGCCAGGGTCCTCGGCAACTTTTTATTGTTGGAAAAGAGGCGGGCAGATGTGCCCTGTGACGAGACCAATCTCGCCACATTGCATTGGAGGAGCCTGGTTGCCCGCCTCTTGCCATGTGACTATGGACCCTGGGAGATTTGGCCCGTTCAATTCAGTATGATAGGAGTTATGTATTTTTGTATCCTTTTGTGTTTTACTGGTAACATATGCTCAATGGAGTCTGCCTCTATCCCTGGATATAATTGGATTATTTTCCCCATTGTCTCCAGGATAGAGGACTCTAAAACCGGTTTGGGCCAGATAGCCATGCTGCCAGCCAGGCCCCAAAAGATACTTTACCAACTTCTGAACCCCTGGTCTGATTCATGCCATTTTTTGATATGTTCCCCTGAATGGATTGATTGTGAATATATAATTTGTTTGTGAATGTGATGTATATTTTAGAAGTTATGAATATGCTGTAAAAACTATTTTTCCTGCCTGTGATAAATTACATTAACCCATTGTGTTCAATAATTATATCACAGGCAGAGGGGAGGATTTTATATGTTTGTGCTGGGTGTGTTTTATGCTTTACTGTACGGGATTGGTTACAGTTTGTCGCTCCCTGTGGGATGTCCCCTTGCATAAAAGTCTGAGTGTTAATTAAAACAGACCACTGCTTGACCCTCAACATGGAGCCTTGTCTCGTCCTTGGGTGGGGGGGATTTACTGTATGCTGTTAGAGACTGATTGCCAGGAGTGTAAGCCGATTGTCTGCTTTTCCTGTTCGTCTGCTAGCAGCTATTAGTGAGGTTCCAGTTCGGGAGTTGGGGTGCTATTTTGTATCCAGTTCGGGAGTTTGGTGTTCTGCAGTAGCTGTGCCTGTATCTCTGGAAGGGGAAGATCTACTAAACGGCTTTTAACCACTTTTATGCCTGGGGGTGCCGTTACATGCCCCATTATCAATCCGTCCCCGCAATGCCTTTGTGCGCTACTGCCACTTCAAGATGGAGGGCAACCACCTTCTGCGGGACCTACTACTTCGCGACGACGTGATTGCTAAACTGGATCTGAAGGACGCATACTTGACGGTCTGTGGCAGATACGTCCAAAGACTTATTGCGTTTCCTTTGGAAGGGAGACACTTGGCGCTTTACAGGTCTTCCTTTTGGGCTCTCTTCACAAGTTGTAGGCTCTCTACCCCTGCGAAAAAGCCCATGTCCAGATTGTTTTACAGCCAAATATTATAAAACCTTTATGAAAGCACTAGAAGACCCCTTTCTAAAGGCCTTTAACTCCCTTACTGACACCCCAGTCCAACCGACCTCCGCTCCCGAAGCCCACATCAGATTACTACCAAAACCTGGGAAAGATCCCACCAATTGTGGCAGCTACCACCCCATTTCCTTGATTAACGTAGACCTCAAGATCTTCACTAAAATACTTGCAAACTGTCTAACACCCCCTGCTGTCAAACCTAATACACAGACCAAGTAGGCTTCGTCCCAGAATGCGAAGCTAAGCAAAACACGACAAAGCTTCCTAATCTCATCCACCGATCACATTCATATCCCTTACCTAGTCTTCCTTTCGGACAATGCTGAAAAAGCATTCGACCGAGTAGACTAGTCCCTACTGAAAACCACATTACAAGCAATGGGCTTCGGACCCAACTGGGCAAACTGGCTTAATGCCATTTACTCCACCCCCACAGCCAAACTTAAGATTAATGGACAACTGTCAGACTCAGTGAAAATTCAGAATGGCACGAGACAGGGGTGCCCCCTATTCCCTCTTTTTTTCATCCCAACGATGGAACCCTTCCTTTAAGGAAAAATCGGGACAACAGGGACATTGCAGGTTTCCAGATAAACCAGGAATACAAAATATTAGTATTTGCCGATCTGCTTTTTACGCTAACATCTATCACATTCATGACCCCCTTTTAGAGGAATTAGCTACATATAATGATGTTTCAAACTTCCATGTCAATTTTACCAAAAGTGAGATCCTACCCCTAGCAATAAACCAACGATCACAGACAATGAAGGGGAAATATCCCTTCACATGGGCAGCGAAAGACATCACGTACTTGGGAATACACCTACCACGTAACCTCGCTGACACTTATACCATGAATTTCATCCCGCTCCACCACAAGCGCCAATTTGGATGGCTGTGTCGCATCAACATTTTAAAAATGAACACTCTCCCAAAACTGCTGTACCTCATACAGACACTTCCAATTCAGATCCCCAAATTATTATTTGCCAAACTCACATATTCACCAAATTTACATGGGCAAACAAGCACCCTAGGACCGCTTTTAATACACTCACGAAACCCAAATGCCAAGGTGGACTGGAAATGCCACACATAGGCCTTTACCATGACGCAATCATGCTCACTAGGATATATGAATGGTCAACCCACACCCAATGGATAGAATTGGAAAACCTTCAAACCCCAATCCACATGCTCCCCTGGCATAAAACCGGACACACATTCCTATCCCCCTCAACAGTCTCATCATCCCATCATTGCCCCCCCACTCCGCATCTGAAAGCTCACAAGACATGTCCTCATATCCCCATACCCATCTCCCCTATATCCACTGACCTGATACCCAATGTTCCAGCCAGGGCTGCAGACCAACTCATTCGACTTCATACAGGTACCCCAGAAGGCACCCTATCCAAGACTACACCCTGTTCAGTTGAACAACTTGACTCTTACTGGGACAGAACACCCCATGGCAATGCAGGCATTTAGATACACACAACTGGCCCACTACATACGCTCCACAAACTTCGGAATCCCAAACCTTAAGACGTTAACACTTCATCAATATTTTACAAGATGTTACAAGAAGAGCTCAAGGGACAAATATCCCAATACACTTCATCCTGGAATAGGGAACTTAACAGTAATATCACTCAGGGGGATTGGGTTGCTATATTCCACGGCATACACAGATCCTCAGTAAACAGGGGGGGGACAACAGCACACAGTGGCAATGCTTGGCCATACAATATTGGAGCAGAAAGATCAATGCCATAACAGGGGGGACTTGGCACACCCCTGAAACTATGCTATTCCTGTTATTCCCCGATCCCACTTGCCAACAGTGGCCAACCTCATCATCCCTGTTCACTGGAAAGCCACCCACGCCCCTTCAATAAAGGAATGGCTGCAAATGGTGGAATCAATTCGGGTGATTGAGGAAATGACAGCTTGAAATTACTGCTTCTATAACCTGTAAATACTGATAACCAATAGTCATGTACAAACCTTGTTCAATCATATCAAGTATTTTATTGTGCAATGTTCTTAATTACGGTATGTTTCAACCACTGTACATTACATACCTTGCAATGTAACCATAAAATGTATTAAAAAATGTATGTTTTTCTTGTTAATGATGCGATTAGCTACCATCTAGTCTAGTGTATGAATATATTGGATAGGAATAGCAATGCCATTACCTACAGACGGCAAGCACAGATACCCATGCTTCTTATGATGGCAATATTTTCAATGTATTCTCAATCTGCCATGCTTACACATTTATGTGTATCACAGTAGGTTTATAAGCAAACTGTTGATTTCTTAAATGAACACTGTAGGCGTTATAACCATTTAATATCATTGAATTGGTTTTAGTGCCTGAAGTTCACCCATTCAGTGTTAAACCATTTTTAAAGCAGCTTAACACGCAATAAGGGTCCTTGACCACCCACAGTCCACCCCAAATAGGTGGTATGGCAAAGGCAAAGATTGCAACTTCCTTCTAGCTTTATCAATACATAGCCACAATGGTGGCTGTGATTGGCAGAGGGCATCAGCTGACCACTTCAAGACTACCAAATTTGTCCATTAATGCCAGGACAAAACCTTTTCAGTGAGATTATAAATACAGAGGGTAAATTCCATATAGGCACTGTAATTGCATAATCATTGTACAAACCCGTTTGTTTATTCTGGACCTCTGTGTTCGTTCCAGCAAATTGAGCCTTCCGGTCTCTCTGAGATTCCTTCTTGCCATCATTTTTTGCAACAGTTTGTTTCTTTTTGCGGCGACTCTTCTCCTCTGCAGCTTTCTGAAGGAACTCTAGCGGGTCTGTTTCATCATCCAGAAGGCGGTTGAAGCGGTTTTCCACAGCACAGCCAAAAGCCTCCTCCATACGGGAGGCATCAGGTTCAATGTGTATCTGCTTCATCTGTCCTATAAGATAATATCACAAAATCAGTAACCACATTACAAGATCTAGTCTTCATTAATCTATTAACAAGTTTATTAAAGACAGCTCAACATGTTCTTTTAAAGGAAATGGGAGAAAAAAAAAAAGTTGTAGCTTTATCCAGCAATTTTTCAAATATATACATTTTACACCATTTTAACAAACCTCATAAGCTAAGCTGGCACAAGACTGAAGAAAAATATAATTTCTTTTAACCCAAGATGCCCTTTAACCCCTTAAGGACCAAACTTCTGGAATAAAAGGGAATCATGACGTGTCACACACGTCATGTGTCCTTAAGGGGTTAAAAAACAAGGTCTTAAACTTAATAACTGTCAAAAGTAGCACACTGACATGGAAACCTTTGATCTCCGCCCCTGGCCTGTCATGGAATGCTGCATAGGCCAGCGCTCGGATAGTGCCAGCCCTGCATAGGCCAGCGCTCGGATAGTGCCAGCCCTGCATAGGCCAGCGCTCGGATAACCCCTCGTGTGTCTTTACTCCCCAGCCCCTCCATGTCTCATTACCTCACAGCCCTCCATGTGTCTCATTCCACCCTCTCCAGTCTTCGATGTGTCTCAGTAGCCCCCACGTGTCCAATTAGCACCCCCTGCCCTCCATGTGTCCTACCAGCCAACCCTCCATCCATATAGCTCCCCCAGCCCTCCATGTGTCCAACTAGTGCTCCCTCCCAGCCCTCCATGAGTCCCTATGCCCCCTCCCAGCCCTGTATGTGTCTCAGCACCCCCCATGTGTCCCTATACCCCCCTACAGCTCTCCCCATGTCTCATTAGTTCCCTCCCTCCTAGCTCTCCCTGTGTCCCATTAGTACCTTGCAGTAGCATGGCCAAGCAGGCAGTGGTGGAGAAGTTCCTGCTTACTGTACCTGGTCTGACAGGAAGCAGTTCTGTGCTCTGTGAGCACTTCCTGTCAGACGAGGTAGGGTAACAGAAGCTCCTCTACCGTGGTTTGCCTGCTCAGCCATGCTACATTCTGTGAGCGGAAGGAGGGGAGCGCATCCACTCCTGCTGGTGACCCTGTAATTGCGCACTAGGTGGCCGCACACCAGTCTGCTAGTATGCCGGCCCACCGGGAATTTTCCCAGGTATCCTGGTGGGCCAGTCCAGGCCCTGTGGAGGGGTGCTGCAGGTAGCAAATATGTATTTTTTTTTTTTTTTAAATAATCCTGACCTATATATAAAATCTTTATCCCCCTACTTTTGAGGGAGGGGACACAGCCAGCCCTAGTGGTGGTATGCGTCTAGCTGCAGCTCTCCTGTTCGCCGACGCAATGCTCTTTGGAGCGTTGTCATGGTAACACAGCAACACTCCACACAGCCTGCTCGCGGGAGGACAGGAGAGCTGCTTTCCAGATCCCTCCCTCTGCCTCCAGGTCCTCCCAATACGAAAGCAAAGCAGACGCCTGCTGTTTTGGGCAGGCAGGTGCCCACTCTGCATTGCTGCCGACTGGTGCCAATGCCGCTCGCATCCTATGGGCACGTGCCCACAGAGGGCTCAGCGTGCCATAGGTTTGCCATCACTGCCATAAAGCATGCATTTTGTAGGTAATTTTGTCAATCTATACATGGAGGATTTCCACCTGGAAATGCAACCATATCGGTAATGTGAGATATGGTCTTATGCTCCCAATTTTCAACAGAACAGACTGATTCATGAAGGGAAACCAGCAAACACTTTTCAGAGAAAAAGCAGTACCTCAGATGGCTGCTAGTGGTGCTTCCTGGGGCAGTGCTGCACAGTGTAAGCAAAAAAACAAAACCTCCTAGAGTAATCAAAACCGCTCATCTTAAAAGTTTTGTCCCAACATCTTATTCAGTCACTTTGGTCTAGCACAGTATTTACAGCGTTGTGTTACCATAGCACCCACATCAAGACACGTACTAAATTAGGTCAGTCATTATTAAATATCATTGGTGACAGGGACACATTTCTATTCATAACAGGTAGGGATCAACCGATAGATTTTTAAAAAAAATTTTTTAAAGAAGATAATCGGTGAACTTTCAGGCTGACAACTTACCAATGTTCTGTACATATACATTTAAAAAATATATATATATATTTCTACACATCTGTTAACTGAACATTTTTTTAAAATTTATTTTTAAGGTAAATACACAAAATATACATGTCAGTGTGATTTTTTGTATATTTTCAAGAATGTGTGGTGTGTATAGTGCATGCAGAGTGCGCGTGCGCGCGTATAGTGCATGCAGAGTGCGCGTGCGCGCGTATAGTGCACGCAGAGTGCGCGCGTATAGTGCGCGCAGAGTGCGCGCGTATAGTGCGCGCAGAGTGCGCGCGTATAGTGCGCGCAGAGTGCGCGCGTATAGTGCGCGCGTATAGTGCGCGCAGAGTGCGCGCGTATAGTGCGCGCAGAGTGCGCGCGTATAGTGCGCGCAGAGTGCGCGCGTATAGTGCGCGCAGAGTGCGCGCGTATAGTGCGCGCAGAGTGCGCGCGTATAGTGCGCGCAGAGTGCGCGCGTATAGTGCGCGCAGAGTGCGCGCGTATAGTGCGCGCGTATAGTGCGCGCAGAGTGCGCGCGTATAGTGCGCGCGTATAGTGCGCGCGTATAGTGCGCGCGTATAGTGCGCGCAGAGTGCGCGCGTATAGTGCGCGCAGAGTGCGCGCGTATAGTGCGCGCGTATAGTGCGCGTAGAGTGCGCGCGTATAGTGCGCGCAGAGTGCGCGCGTATAGTGCACGCAGAGTGCGCGCGTATAGTGCACGCAGAGTGCGCGCGTATAGTGCACGCAGAGTGCGCGCGTATAGTGCACGCAGAGTGCGCGCGTATAGTGCACGCAGAGTGCGCGCGTATAGTGCACGCAGAGTGCGCGCGTATAGTGCACGCAGAGTGCGCGCGTATAGTGCACGCAGAGTGCGCGCGTATAGTGCACGCAGAGTGCGCGCGTATAGTGCACGCAGAGTGCGCGCGTATAGTGCACGCAGAGTGCGCGCGTATAGTGCACGCAGAGTGCGCGCGTATAGTGCACGCAGAGTGCGCGCGTATAGTGCACGCAGAGTGCGCGCGTATAGTGCACGCAGAGTGCGCGCGTATAGTGCACGCAGAGTGCGCGCGTATAGTGCACGCAGAGTGCGCGCGTATAGTGCACGCAGAGTGCGCGCGTATAGTGCACGCAGAGTGCGCGCGTATAGTGCACGCAGAGTGCGCGCGTATAGTGCACGCAGAGTGCGCGCGTATAGTGCACGCAGAGTGCGCGCGTATAGTGCACGCAGAGTGCGCGCGTATAGTGCACGCAGAGTGCGCGCGTATAGTGCACGCAGAGTGCGCGCGTATAGTGCACGCAGAGTGCGCGCGTATAGTGCACGCAGAGTGCGCGCGTATAGTGCACGCAGAGTGCGCGCGTATAGTGCACGCAGAGTGCGCGCGTATAGTGCACGCAGAGTGCGCGCGTATAGTGCACGCAGAGTGCGCGCGTATAGTGCACGCAGAGTGCGCGCGTATAGTGCACGCAGAGTGCGCGCGTATAGTGCACGCAGAGTGCGCGCGTATAGTGCACGCAGAGTGCGCGCGTATAGTGCACGCAGAGTGCGCGCGTATAGTGCACGCAGAGTGCGCGCGTATAGTGCACGCAGAGTGCGCGCGTATAGTGCACGCAGAGTGCGCGCGTATAGTGCACGCAGAGTGCGCGCGTATAGTGCACGCAGAGTGCGCGCGTATAGTGCACGCAGAGTGCGCGCGTATAGTGCACGCAGAGTGCGCGCGTATAGTGCACGCAGAGTGCGCGCGTATAGTGCACGCAGAGTGCGCGCGTATAGTGCACGCAGAGTGCGCGCGTATAGTGCACGCAGAGTGCGCGCGTATAGTGCACGCAGAGTGCGCGCGTATAGTGCACGCAGAGTGCGCGCGTATAGTGCACGCAGAGTGCGCGCGTATAGTGCACGCAGAGTGCGCGCGTATAGTGCACGCAGAGTGCGCGCGTATAGTGCACGCAGAGTGCGCGCGTATAGTGCACGCAGAGTGCGCGCGTATAGTGCACGCAGAGTGCGCGCGTATAGTGCACGCAGAGTGCGCGCGTATAGTGCACGCAGAGTGCGCGCGTATAGTGCACGCAGAGTGCGCGCGTATAGTGCACGCAGAGTGCGCGCGTATAGTGCACGCAGAGTGCGCGCGTATAGTGCACGCAGAGTGCGCGCGTATAGTGCACGCAGAGTGCGCGCGTATAGTGCACGCAGAGTGCGCGCGTATAGGACGCAGAGTGCGCGCGTATAGTGCACGCAGAGTGCGCGCGTATAGGACGCAGAGTGTGCGCGTGCGTATAGGACGCGCGTATAGGACGCAGAGTGTGTGCGCGTGCGTATAGGACGCGCGTATAGGACGCAGAGTGTGTGCGCGCGCGTATAGGACGCAGAGTGTGTGCGCGCGCGTATAGGACGCAGAGTGTGTGCGCGCGCGTATAGGACGCAGAGTGTGTGCGCGCGCGTATAGGACGCAGAGTGTGTGCGCGCGCGTATAGGACGCAGAGTGTGTGCGCGCGCGTATAGGACGCAGAGTGTGTGCGCGTGCGTATAGGACGCAGAGTGTGTGCGCGTGCGTATAGGACGCAGAGTGTGTGCGCGTGCGTATAGGACGCAGAGTGTGTGCGCGTGCGTATAGGACGCAGAGTGTGTGCGCGTGCGTATAGGACGCAGAGTGTGTGCGCGTGCGTATAGGACGCAGAGTGTGTGCGCGTGCGTATAGGACGCAGAGTGTGTGCGCGTGCGTATAGGACGCAGAGTGTGTGCGCGTGCGTATAGGACGCAGAGTGTGTGCGCGTGCGTATAGGACGCAGAGTGTGTGCGCGTGCGTATAGGACGCAGAGTGTGTGCGCGTGCGTATAGGACGCAGAGTGTGTGCGCGTGCGTATAGGACGCAGAGTGTGTGCGCGTGCGTATAGGACGCAGAGTGTGTGCGCGTGCGTATAGGACGCAGAGTGTGTGCGCGTGCGTATAGGACGCAGAGTGTGTGCGCGTGCGTATAGGACGCAGAGTGTGTGCGCGTGCGTATAGGACGCAGAGTGTGTGCGCGTGCGTATAGGACGCAGAGTGTGTGCGCGTGCGTATAGGACGCAGAGTGTGTGTGCGCGCGCATAGTGGCTGCAGAGTGTGTGTGCGCGCGCATAGTGGCTGCAGAGTGTGTGTGCGCGCGCATAGTGGCTGCAGAGTGTGTGCGAGCGCATAGTGGCTGCAGAGTGTGTGCGCGCGCATAGTGGCTGCAGAGTGTGTGCGCGCATAGTGGCTGCAGAGTGTGTGCGCGCGCATAGTGGCTGCAGAGTGTGTGCGCGCGCATAGTGGCTGCAGAGTGTGTGCGCGCGCATAGTGGCTGCAGAGTGTGTGCGCGCGCATAGTGGCTGCAGAGTGTGTGCGCGCGCATAGTGGCTGCAGAGTGTGTGCGCGCGCATAGTGGCTGCAGAGTGTGTGCGCGCGCATAGTGGCTGCAGAGTGTGTGCGCGCGCATAGTGGCTGCAGAGTGTGTGCGCGCGCATAGTGGCTGCAGAGTGTGTGCGCGCGCATAGTGGCTGCAGAGTGTGTGCGCGCGCATAGTGGCTGCAGAGTGTGTGCGCGCGCATAGTGGCTGCAGAGTGTGTGCGCGCGCATAGTGGCTGCAGAGTGTGTGTGTGCGCATAGTGGATGCAGAGTGTGTGTGTGCGCATAGTGGATGCAGAGTGTGTGCGCATAGTGGATGCAGAGTGTGTGCGCATAGTGGATGCAGAGTGTGTGTGTGTATAGTGGATGCAGAGTGTGTGTGTGTATAGTGGATGCAGAGTGTGTGTGTGTATAGTGGATGCAGAGTGTGTGTGTGTATAGTGGATGCAGAGTGTGTGTGTGTATAGTGGATGCAGAGTGTGTGTGTGTGTATAGTGGATGCAGAGTGTGTGTGTGTGTATAGTGGATGCAGAGTGTGTGTGTGTATAGTGGATGCAGAGTGTGTGTGTGTATAGTGGATGCAGAGTGTGTGTGTGTATAGTGGATGCAGAGTGTGTGTGTGTATAGTGGATGCAGAGTGTGTGTGTGTATAGTGGATGCAGAGTGTGTGTGTGTATAGTGGATGCAGAGTGTGTGTGTGTATAGTGGATGCAGAGTGTGTGTGTATAGTGGATGCAGAGTGTGTGTGTGTGTATAGTGGATGCAGAGTGTGTGTGTGTGTATAGTGGATGCAGAGTGTGTGTGTGTGTATAGTGGATGCAGAGTGTGTGTGTGTGTATAGTGGATGCAGAGTGTGTGTGTGTGTATAGTGGATGCAGAGTGTGTGTGTGTGTATAGTGGATGCAGAGTGTGTGTGTGTGTATAGTGGATGCAGAGTGTGTGTGTGTGTATAGTGGATGCAGAGTGTGTGTGTGTGTATAGTGGATGCAGAGTGTGTGTGTGTGTATAGTGGATGCAGAGTGTGTGTGTGTGTATAGTGGATGCAGAGTGTGTGTGTGTGTATAGTGGATGCAGAGTGTGTGTGTGTGTGTATAGTGGATGCAGAGTGTGTGTGTGTGTATAGTGGATGCAGAGTGTGTGTGTGTGTATAGTGGATGCAGAGTGTGTGTGTGTGTATAGTGGATGCAGAGTGTGTGTGTGTGTATAGTGGATGCAGAGTGTGTGTGTGTGTATAGTGGATGCAGAGTGTGTGTGTGTGTATAGTGGATGCAGAGTGTGTGTGTGTGTATAGTGGATGCAGAGTGTGTGTGTGTATAGTGGATGCAGAGTGTGTGTGTATAGTGGATGCAGAGTGTGTGTGTATAGTGGATGCAGAGTGTGTGTGTATAGTGGATGCAGAGTGTGTGTGTATAGTGGATGCAGAGTGTGTGTGTATAGTGGATGCAGAGTGTGTGTGTATAGTGGATGCAGAGTGTGTGTGTATAGTGGATGCAGAGTGTGTGTGTATAGTGGATGCAGAGTGTGTGTGTATAGTGGATGCAGAGTGTGGTTGTGCTGCAAGTGTGTGTATATAATGAATTAAGAGTGTGTATATGTAGTGTGTGTTTGCATTCATTATATGCACACACTGCACAAACAAACACTACACAAAAAACTGCACAGTGTGTTTGTATAGTGTGTGTTTAGTGAATTCAGTGTGTGTGTGCCCTGAATGTTTGTGTAACCTGTGGCAACGCACTGACGCCCGCGGGACTCGCGAGATTTACACAGGGTAAATGGAAGGGAGCTGCTGGGAGGCAAGCAAGGTCTGCAAGGTCTGCATTATCGGCAATATCGGCATCGGCCGATATCAATATTGCTGAAAATAAAGAATATCGGCCAAACCGATAGTCGGTCGACCCCTGATCTGCACTACACAAATGGGCACCACATGCGGTAGCCCGGAAGGGATCTCTCCGGGGGGAGCGATCATTCGAGTGCCTGGCAGTGAGGTGGTATTCCACGATGCCTCGATATCGATAGTGTTCTTCACCCCAGCACATATTTTACCACCCCCTCCCCATAGTTGTCCCCCCTGTCCCTTAGTGGCCCTCTCTCCCATCTTTGGTTTGTCTCCTGGTAGGGTGGCTGAGCGGAGCAGTGGGGACAGCAGTACAGGAGATTCAATCTCCTGTACCCAGCCGGACTGATGAGAAGTGCTCTTTCAGGGAGCACTTCCTTTCAGTCCGTCCAGGTACAGGACACATAAGTAGCTATACCTCGGTGCGCACTGTTCCGCTCGGCCATGCTACACAGAGTGCCTGGCAGGAGGGAGCACAGTGCACCCACCTCTTGACGGTCACGCCGATCTAGCATCCCCCGGGCCTTATGGACACGTGGGCCCACTCATTCATTATCGATATTGCTGGTGATTATCGGCCACTAATTTTACAAAAAGTGACGCCGGACATCCTCACCCTACGCAGGAGGAACTCCAGCGTCAGAATTTTCCCCATAGGAAAGCATTGAATAATGCTTTCCTACGTGGAAATCCTAATGAGAGCGTGTGGAGTGGTTTTGGTGTATAGATTATGTACCAGCAGTCTTGATCAATTCTCTGCCTTTTAGACGTTCAATCACTTTGTAATGCAGCTTAGGTCTTATCTCCCCTGCATGTCCTACCTAACAAGGCCAGTGATTGGCCTCATCCACAACCTCGTCTAGACTGTCCTGAAAGCAAAGCATTCCACCGCCGCATATAAACGACACTGAAGTGAGCACAGAATATCTACATGTACAGACACCAGTACAAGACAGCAGATTACATAGTTGTAATATAACTACTAATCATATACACATGCGGTGGCCACTTCATCTCAATGAAATGGTCTGCAATGGCCCTGTTCCCTTAACCCTGCAGTTTGAGAAAATGCAATGTTGACATTGCAGGGTTAAATCGTCCTCTGGCAGCCACTATAGGCTGTTTCACTGCACAGACTGTGCATGTGAATTAGGTCAAAATCCTCAAAAAGAAAGGAGCACTGGATTGAACATCAGCAGAATAGGCCCTGCCTTGCATTCTTCATGACTGCACTGGGGAGGAGAGCACACCCCAGCCTTGGCAATAAGGGAGTAAAGAAGGGTTTTTAACCCTTTCACTGCTGGAGGAGATATGAGACCTGGTAGTATTTGGGACAGTAACATTAAACAGTTTATTCCTAAAGTTCGTGTTCCTTTAAGTGGATTAAACTATAGGAGATGGCTTCAGTTCCTATCAACTGAAATAGTTTACTGGTAAATTACTACCACTACTCCACCTTATTTGAACATAGTTAATGCATAACAATCACAAACAGAAAATAAGGACAACTCCACTTTAGATATCAAACGTTTCAAGTAACTGTCAAGTCATCACACTTAGAGTAAGCACATACACCCTATTTCAGGTCAAGAATAATAATTTGTACACACTTATCCTAGCCATGCTTGGTACACTGAGGGCAACCAGACCCACCATTTTTCCTAGACACCAATACACACTAACAGGCGGGACATACAGAGTCCACACTGATAACATGCAGTATATAAACACAGTGCATACCAATACACACTGAAAACAGGCAGTGTATATACTGAGTGCACACTAAGATACACTGTTAACAGGCAATATACAAAGAGTGCATGCCACATGGTGACCTTCACTAATAAATGGCATTAACAGTCTGATTACGGCATGTCCCCCAAGAACAACTACACACTATAAACCAGGGGCAATGAGCTGAAATATCCCATACACACTATAAACCAGGGGCAATGAGCTGAAATATCCCATACACACACACACTATAAACCAGGGGCAATGAGAGACACACACTATAAACCAGGGGCAATGAGAGAGACACACACTATAAACCAGGGGCAATGAGAGAGACACACACTATAAACCAGGGGCAATGAGAGAGACACACACTATAAACCAGGGGCAATGAGAGACACACACACACAATAAACCAGGAGCAATGAGCTGAAATATCCCATTCACACACACATACACTATAAACCAAGTGCAATGAGCTGAAATATCCCATTCACACACATATACACTATAAACCAGGGGCAATGAGCTGAAATATCCCATTCACACACACTATAAACCAGGGGCAATGAGCTGAAATATCCCATTCACACACACTATAAACCAGGGGCAATGAGCTCAAATTTCCCATACACACACTATAAACCAGGGGCAATGAGCTGAAATATCCCATTCACACACACTATAAACCAGGGGTAATGAGCTCAAATTTCCCATACACACACTATAAACCAGGGGCAATGAGCTGAAATAACCCATACACCCATTATAAACCAGGGGCAATGAGCTGAAATAACCCATACACCCATTATAAACCAGGGGCAATGAGCTGAAATAACCCATACACCCATTATAAACCAGGGGCAATGAGCTGAAATAACCCATACACACATTATAAACCAGGGGCAATGAGCTGAAATATCCCATACACACATTATAAACCAGGGGCAATGAGCTGAAATAACCCATACACACCCATTATAAACCAGGGGCAATGAGCTGAAATATCCCATACACACATTATAAACCAGGGGCAATGAGCTGAAATATCCCATACACACATTATAAACCAGGGGCAATGAGCTGAAATATCCCATACACACATTATAAACCAGGGGCAATGAGCTGAAAAATCCCATACACCCATTATAAACCAGGGGCAATGAGCTGAAATATCCCATACACACATTATAAACCAGGGGCAATGAGCTGAAATATCCCATACACCCATTATAAACCAGGGGCAATGAGCTGAAATATCCCATACACACACCCATTATAAACCGGGGGCAATGAGCTGAAATATCCCATACACACCCATTATAAACCAGGGGCAATGAGCTGAAATATCCCATACACACATTATAAACCAGGGGCAATGAGCTGAAATATCCCATACACACATTATAAACCAGGGGCAATGAGCTGAAATATCCCATACACCCATTATAAACCAGGGGCAATGAGCTGAAATATCCCATACACACCCATTATAAACCAGGGGCAATGAGCTGAAATATCCCATACACACATTATAAACCAGGGGCAATGAGCTGAAATATCCCATACACACATTATAAACCAGGGGCAATGAGCTGAAATATCCCATACACACATTATAAACCAGGGGCAATGAGCTGAAATATCCCATACACCCATTATAAACCAGGGGCAGTGAGCTGAAATATCCCATACACACCCATTATAAACCAGGGACAATGAGCTGAAATATCCCATACACACATTATAAACCAGGGGCAATGAGCTGAAATATCCCATACACACATTATAAACCAGGGGCAGTGAGCTGAAATATCCCATACACACCCATTATAAACCGGGGGCAATGAGCTGAAATATCCCATACACACACCCATTATAAACCGGGGGTAATGAGCTGAAATATCCCATACACACACCCATTATAAACCGGGGGTAATGAGCCGAAATATCCCATACACACACACACTATAAACCAGGGGCAATGAGCTGAAATATCCCATTCACAAACATTATAAACCGGAGTAATAAGAGACTCCAGCTCACAGTCCACCTTACCCAGCAACATCACTTCCTGTCGGTGTCCTAGCGGTCCGCACGCAGCAACACACACTGAGGAGCGTCACCTCTCCCACCGCCCCTTTACCTAAACTCCTCCACCTGCCAATCACGGCCCAGTGCTGCACATCACCTACCTGATTGGCTATTCCTGCTGTCACTTACAGAAGACCACGCCCAATGTGTTAAAAACATGCCCTCCTCTTGGCAACCTTGTAGTATGCCCCAATATAGTAATGGGAGATAGATAAATACGGGAGATGGTCTCGGCGTATCAGAGTGAGTAAAGCACTGTATACCGGTAAATACTCACAAGACACCTACTGGCAAATGTAAATATTGTGTAGGCCCTAAAGCATAATGATATCTCTTCATAGGGACATTTTATTTGTGTTTTTATTTTTTATAAACAGATGCATTTGATTATATTTCTTACCTGTTCGGTGGTTACATTTATATACGTGTATTTTAATATTATTTAATATTTTTAATATTATATTGTACCCTATTACAACAAATCAATGTTTGTGGGCCAAGTACATACTTGAAAACAAAAGGTAACCTTTCTGGTAAAATACTTTATAAATAAATGTATAATAAGTCATAAGTCTGTGTGTGTATATAGGTATATATATATATATATATATATATATATATATATATATATATATATATATGTATTTAGATATATAACATACAAAATCCAGCGCACTCGCTTATTCACTAAACAGCAATTTCATGTCTCTCAGAATAATAATTAATAATGGGGAGTTTAGGAAACTGGGACTGTAGTGTGCCTTCCATGTCCCCTCTTCACACCACAAGAACCATGTGCAATCCAATTACAGCCCATACTTGTCACGTCTCTTTTACAGCACTGTAACTTCGCAAAATAGTGTCTAGGTCATACATAGTATTACGCAAAGTAGATGGTGGGAACCGCACTCAATCCCAGCGGCCAAGGGTGCTCCGGATCAGGACCAGCAATCCCAGAATTATACACGAAAGAAGAAAGGACCACAGGCACTCCAAATTGAAACCGTATGCAGATTTATTAGGAAAAAATGCAACGCCAAGCTTGGCGTTGCATTTTTTCCTAATAAATCTGCATACGGTTTCAATTTGGAGTGCCTGTGGTCCTTTCTTCTTTCGTAGGTCATACATAGGGCATATTGTTTTACTCAGAAGATGTAACTGAGCATAATTTGGGGGATTTAATGACAGTGGTACATATCAAGTGTAAGAAATACTCCGCAAAAATACATGTATGTAAAATTGCCATTTTTTTACCACTCACCACAAACATTGACATAAATTGGTGAAAAATTGGTGACAAGTTAAGGCACAATATACACCATATAAGATACCCCTGGGTGTCTACTTTATCAAATGGAAGCATTTTGTGGGGTTATTTGAATACTCACACTGACAGGGGCGGGCTGGGAAGGGGGGCAGGGAGGCAATTGCCCCCCAGGCCGCCCTAAATCCAGGGCCGCCCACACCCAGCAAAAAAAGGAAAAATCTGAATCCCCTGCTTCTGGCTGAGGAGTCAGATTTTTCAACTTACCTCACTCTTCCTGCAGTCTGCAGTCAGTGGAGTCGGCCGGCCTCTCCTGATGATGTCAGGAGGAGGGGGCGTGACTTCCACTGCTCTTCTCACAGGACCGCTGGGGAGTCTGGGAGAAGAGCAGAGGAAGTCACGGCCCCTCCTCCTGACATCATGAGGAGAGGACAACTTCACTGGCTGCTGCTGGTTGCTGCTCCTGTTGGCTGCTGTCCACCCCTCCCTGGCCTAAGGTAAGACTCAGGGAAGGGGGAAATACACTTTAGTGTTTTTTTTTTATTCCCCTCCTCAGCCCTGTCCCCTTAGTCAGCCCCTGCCCCCTCCTCAGCCCCTGTCCTCTCCTCAGCCCCTGTCCTCTCCTCCTGTCACCCTTCCTCATCCCTGTCCCCTTAGTCAGCCCCTGTCCCCACCTCAGCCTTAGTCAGCCCCTGTCCCCACCTCAACCTTAGTCAGCCCCTGTCCCCACCTCAGCCCCTGTCCACACCTCAGCCCCTGTCCACACCTCAGCCCCTGTCCCCACCTCCCCTTCATGTGTGTATGGACAAAAATGGGATACAGCTGAATAACTAGAAAAAAAAAAGAATACATAGCACATAGTGAAGTACATTAACAATAATTGGATTTAACCCACAAAGATTGCACTCACGAGATAGTGTAGGGTAATGCGCCTTTAAGCCCACAATGGGCTGAAATGGTATTTGCCTTCCACGGGTAGGTTGCTCTGTCTTTCACAGGAATGGAGGAATGCCAATTGAAATGTAAAAAAAATTCCTTTATTCAAAAGGCAGTAAATAGCCTTGAAGAATCAATCGATAAAATTTAAAAATAACTGCAATCTAACGCGTTTCGTCCATACAACTTGGACTTCATCAGAGAAAATTCTGCAGTTTAAACAATCACATAAAATACAAAGCATGCATAATCCCACCCCCAACAGAGTCTCTTAAATACAACCAGTCCGTGTGTTGATTGGAGAATTCTCTCCTGGAACCACTTCTCCCATCAGGGTATATTGCCTCCAGATGGCTCTCATTCTGTAAATTCGCGGCAAAAAACTTAGCCGTTGTCCGTCCGTCTGTGTCATCTTGGTTTGCGTTCCAAATGTCCGTTTCCGGTTGCGTTCCATGCGCATATTTCCGGTTGCGGACGGAAACGTACGTCATGACACTAACGTTGCGTTCCAAATACGGCATATGCGTTCCAAGCATGAAACAGCCACTCAAGTGGCTGAATAACTGAAAATAATCTCAAAGTAATAACAGTAATCAGTCATCAGACTTCCACATTAAAAGTAAGGACTTATAAACACCAAAGAAATATATCATCATCCAATAGAACTGTAGGACTTTCATCTTCTGCCAATTGCTAACCACTATAGTATAAATATATACATGAACTACGAAAAAATATATATAAATGGGAAAAATTGCAAAAAATAAAATAAAATAAAAATGAAAATACATATAAAAAATGTATATAAATGCAATATATATAAAAAAGTGAATATGAAATAAAAATAAAAATAAATATAAATATAAAATTAAAGAAATAAATAGATGAAAAATAAAATAAATTAAAGAAATAAAAAATGTAATATAAATAAATATAAATATAAAAATGAAAATGAAAAAATAATATTAAATTTAAAAAGAAAATATATAAAAATAAAAATAAAAATAATAATAAATGAAAAAAATAATAAATAATGGTAATATAAATAAAAATAATATATCAATCTAAAGAAAAAACTATATGGCAGAAGGTGGAAATCCCCCCTTGGATCAAAGAACATCTTTAGAAAAAACGAAGGATAATACCATTATACCATGAAAATGGCCAAATCCACATCCATATTTAAACCCTTGGGTATTAAGGTATCCAATTGGTATATCCAATAGGTCTCCCGTTGTGCTAATTTCAATTCCCTATTTCCTCCTCTCCAGTGGGAGGGTACATGTTCTATACCACAACCCTTAAAATCTCTCCAATTAAAGGCCTGGCATGTATTGCAGTGTACTGGCACTGAATGAGTTGTTATGCCTTTCCTTATATTATTAATATGTCCATGAGGCGTACTTTCAGGGGTCTTTTTGTTTTTCCCACGTACTGTTTGCCACACGGACATTGCAATAAATAAATCACAAATCCGTGTGGCATCCAATACTCGACTTCACTGGAAAAGTAATTCCAGAGATATAGCTTGTAAACTGAAGAGTTAGGCCTAGGTTCATTCTTGAGCAAGCCCGGCACATTTGGCATCCCTTAGATCCCTTTGTATATGAGATAACTTTCTTTGTAGGGATATCCTTTCTAGGGAAACTGGAAGCAACTAGATCTTTAAGATTTTGACCCTTCTTATAAATAATAGACGGACGGTCTGGAAGAATACTTCCAAGAACTGGATCTTGGAGTAATATGGGCCAATGTTTTTTAAGGCACCTATTAATTTTCCAATGGTCTGTGTTATATTTCGTTATGAATGAATGTCTAAAGTGTTCATTTGAATTATTTTTTGGATGTTTAGTCAGTAAATCACTTCTATCTTTATTCCTTAGTATTCTAATTTCTTTTTCGATCGTGTTTTTATCGTAACCTTTATTCACCAATTTATTTTTTATATGTTTCGTCTGAGCTTCAAAATCTTGAGCGTTAGAACAATTTCTACGTACCCTTGTCAGTTGACTTTTGGCAATGCCTCTCAGCCAAGGTTGATGGTGACAGCTTGACTTGTGGACATAACTGTTCCCATCGGTTTTCTTAAAGAAACATCTGGACCTAATTTTATCTCCTTCCCAATATAAACTTAAGTCCAAAAAATTTATAGTGTCTTTGTGCCACTCCGGTGTAAATTTCAAATTAAAATAATTAGAATTTAAATACTGTACAAACAATAAAAAATCCTCTTGAGTACCCTTCCAGATGACAATCACGTCATCGATAAATCTCCGCCATAGGACCAGGCTCGCCCGCCAGTCATGCCCGCACCAAACAAATAGGTCCTCCCATCTGCGCATATAGATGTTGGCATAACTAGGGGCGAACCTGGTCCCCATTGGTCAGCCCCTGTCCCCTTGGTCAGCCCCTGTCCCACCCTTTCCCTGCTCCTTTACCCCCTCTCAGCTCCTGCCCCCTTCCTCAGCCCCATGCCTCCACCACAGCCCCATAACATCCCCACTACAGCTCCTCTCCCCCAATTGCAACCCATATTACCCACACCACAGCCCCTTTCCCAAATTGTAGCCATCAACTTGCTTCAGCCCCTATCCCCCCGTACATTTACTAAACCCCCAATTACAGCTTATACCCTCCACTACCACCCCCTGTCCCCCACTACAGCCCTGTCCCCTTATTCAGCCCCTGTCCACTGGTTTTAAAAGTGTAAAGTTTGGGTGTGTATGAGTATGTCTGTGTGTGTCAGTATGTCTGTGTGTGTCAGTATGTATGTGTCAGTCAGAATGTCTGTGTCAGTCAGTATGTCAGTATGTCTGTGTGTGCGTTAGTATGTCAGTATGTCTATGTGTGTGCGCATCAGTATGTCTGTGTGTGTGCATCAGTATGTCTGTCTATGTGTGTGCCAGGATGTCTGTGTGTGTGTCAGTATGTCTGTCTATGTGTGTGCAAGTATGTCTGTCTATGTGTGTACAAGTATGTCTCTGTGTGTGTGCCAGTTTGTATGTGTGTGTGTCAGCCAGTATGCCTGTGTGTGTGTGTGTGTCAGTATGTCTGTCTGTCTGAGTCGGTATGCCTGTAACAGTGTGTCTTTCTGTGTGTGTCTGTGTGAGTACCAGTATGTATCTCTGTGTGTGTGTCAGTATGTCTGTGTGCAAGTATATCTCTGTGTGTGTGCCAATTTGTCTGTGTCAGCCAGTATGCCTGTGTGTGTCAGTATGTCTGTCTGTCTGAGTCAGTATGCCTGTAACAATGTGTCTTTCTTTGTGTGTCTGTGTGCCTGTCAGTGAGTGTGTGCGTGTGCCTGTCAGTGAGTGTGTGTTTTTTAGTGTGTGCCAAATCAGCAAGTGTGTGTGCCTGTCATTGATTGTCTGTTTAGGTGACTGCTTCCCCCCCCACCCCCCCTCCCCCACACACACACTTTCAATCACATGGGAAAGGTGTTTTTACTCTCCTCTTGGTGCAATGGGCCACTTGACTGGATTTGCCCCCCAGACCTAAGGCTGCCAGCCCTCCCCTGCACACTGATATAATTCTAACTATAGAAACTGAAAAAGCCTTGTCTCTTATATGGCATTGTAGCTTCACAGAATAGTGCCAAAGGCATACAATGGAGGTATCGTTATACTCAGCAGATGTAGCTGAACACAATATGGGGTTCTGTGCAGGAATAGCACACACCAGCTTTAGGAAATACACATTACAAAAACCTTGTTATATGTGTACATGCCAAAATAGAGAAAAAACACAATTTTACTCCAATATTTAGCAGAGATTGACGATGAAATGGCTACATAAAAAGTGTCAAAATAACCTTAGGTAAATAGCCTGTGATGTCTACTTTATATAAATATATACTTTTGTGTGGCAATTTTGTTTTTTTGTGATGGCTATTAAACCTACAAGACAAACATGCTAACATCTAAAATTGCTTCACATTGAAATTGTATTTTAGTCCTTTGATTTTGTGACCTGTAATGTTTAAAATAAGCTGAAATCATTGAAATCATATAGATATTATGTACTCTACAAATCAAGACACATAAATGAATTTATTTTGAATTAGTTTTTCTAAGCTGGACATATTATGTACAAGCTATTATTGCCAAACCTGTGAAAAAAAAGTTTTTTTTAGTTTTTTCCCCATGATGAGAATGTATCTATATATATGCCACATCAAATTAAAGCCCTTTGTGCCCTCTAAAAAAACAGTATATAATTTATGTTGGTGCAATAAATGACAGAGATGCAAATTGCGTTTGAACACAAACAGCAAAAGATGCAAAAATGGCTTGTGTCCTTAAGGGTAAGTCCAGTTTTTGAAGCTGCGTCCTTAAGGGGTTAAATAGTTACTTCTCTGTGTAAAAATGCCCATTTGTCCACTATGCATAAGGTCCCCCATTCCAATTGCAATAAAACCAGTTTTCCTACCTTGAATCCAACACTGGGCATAGATTCCGATGCTGCCTTTCATGTCCATTCATAGAAACATAGAATGTGACAGCAGATAAGAACCATTCGGCCCATCTAGTCTGCCCAATATTTCAAAATACTTTTAATTAGTCCCTGGCCTTATCTTAAGTCTAGGATAGCCTTATGCCTATCCCACGCATGCTTAAACTCCCTCACTGTATTAACCTCTACCACTTAAGCTGGAAGGCTATTCCATGCATCCACTACCCTCTCAGTAAAGTAATACTTCCTGAAATTATTTTTAAACCTTTGCCCCTCTAATTTAAGACTATGTTATCTTGTTGTGGTAGTTCTTCTTTTAAATATAGTCTCCTTCTTTACTGTGTTGATTCCCTTTATGTATTTAAATGTTTCTATCATATCCCCCCGTCTCGTCTTTCCTCCAAGCTATACATGTTAAGTTCCTTTAACCTTTCCTGGTACGTTTTATCCTGCAATCCATGAACCAGTTTAGTAGCCCTTCTCTGAACTCTCTCTAAAGTATCAATATCCTTCTGAAGATACGGTCTCCAGTACTGCGTACAATACTCCAAGTGAGGTCTCACCAATGTTCTGTACAATGGCATGAGCACTTCCCTCTTTCTACTGCTAATACCTCTCCCTATACAACCAAGCATTCTGCTAGCATTTCCAGCTGCTCTATTACATTGTCTTCCTACCGTTAAGTCATCTGAAATAATTACTCCTAAATCTCTTTCCTCAGATGTTGAGTTTAGGAGTATATCAAATATCCTATACTCTGCCCTTGGGTTTTTATGTCCAAGGTGCATTATCTTGCACGTATCCACATTAAATGTCAGTTGCCACAGCTCTGACCATTTTTCTAATTTTTCTAAATCATTTGCTATTTGGCTTAACCCTCCTGGAACACCAACCCTGTTGCAAATTTTAGTATCATCAGCAAAAAGACATACCTTACCATCAAGGCCTTCTGCAATATCACTAATAAAAATATTTAAAGAGAATGGGTCCAAGTACAGATCCCTGAGGTACCCCACTGGTAACTAGCCCTTGCTTCGAATATACTCCGTTGACTACAACCCTCTGTTGCCTGTCATTTAGCCACTGCCTAACCAATTCAACAATATTGGAATCCAAACTTAAAGATTTCAGTTTATTGATGAGACTTCTATGTGGAACAGTGTCAAAAGCCTTACTGTAATTAAGGTAAGTAATGTCTACTGCACCACCCTGATCTATTATTTTAGTTACCCAATCAAAAAAATCAATTAGATTAGTTTGGCATGATCTCCCTGGAGTAAACCCATGTTGTCTCTGATCTTGAAATCTATGTGATTTTAGATATTCAACAATCCTATCCTTTAACATGGTTTCCATCACTTTCCCAACTACTGAAGTAAGGCTTACTGGCCTATAGTTGCCTGACTCCTCCCTACTACCTTTCTTGTGAATGGGTACAACATTTGCAAATTTCCAATCTTCTGGGACTACTCCTGTTAACAATGATTGGTTAAAAAAATGTGTTAATGGTTTTGCTAGTACACCACTTTCTTTTAATAACTTTGGGTGTAACGCATCAGGCCCCATCGACTTTTTTGTCTTTACTTTTGACAGTTGAAATAGAACCTCTTCCTCTGTAAACTCACATGTAACAAATTACTAATTTGTACTTTTTCCTAACTGAGACCCCTTTCCTTCATTTTCATCTGTAAATACTGAAAAAATATATTAATTGAGGCAATCAGCTTTATCCTCTTCTACATACATTCCTTCTTTTGTTTTAATCTAACTAATCCTTGTTTTACTTTCCTTTTCTCATTTATGTACCTAAAAAATGTTATATCCCCCTTTTTTACTGACTGTGCTATTTTCTCTTCTGTGTGTGCTTTGGAGGCTTGTATAACTTGCTTAGCCTCTTTCTGCCTAATCTTATAGATCTGTCTGTCTTCCTTACTCTGGGTTTTTTTATAATTACTAAATGCTAACTTTTTGTTTTTTACTATTTTGGCCACATCTGCGGAGTACCACAGGGGTTTCTTACATGTTTTGCTTTTACTGACAAGCCTAATGCAATTTTCTGTTGCCTTCAGCAGTGCAACTTTTAAATAATCCCATTTCTCCTGGACTCCATTTAAACTGCTCCAGTCTGACAAGGACTCCTTTACGCATATTCTAAATTTAGAAAAGTCTGTTTTTTTAAAGTCTAAAACTTTTGTTTTTGTGTGGTGTGACTCAGTCACTGTTCTTATATTAAACCACACTGACTGATGATCACTGGATCCTAAACTTTCACCTACAGTAATATCTGATACCAAATCTCCATTTGCAAACACTAAATCTAGTATTGCCTCCTTACGAGTTGGTTCCTCAACGAGTTGTTTTAGAGACAATCCCAGTACGGAGTTTAGAATATGTGTGCTCCTGGCACAAGCAGATATTTTGGATTTCCAGTTAACATCAGGAAGATTAAAATCACCCATTGTGATAACTTCCCCCTTTATTGTCATTTTAGCTATTTCCTCAACTAGTAGCTAACTCTTTTATTTGTCCAGGGGGGCTGTAAATCACACCTACACAAGTTACTGTGTGATTACAAAATTCTAATGTAACCCAAATGGACACTATGTTCACCTCACTAACTTTTATTAGGCTAGATTTTATGCTATCCTTCACATACAGGACCACCCCTCCCCCTTTCTTGCCTTCTCTGTCTTGTCTATATAAAGAGTACCCTGGTATTGCTATATCCCAGTCATTTTTCTCATTATACCATGTCTCAGTAACAGCCACTAAATCTACATTCTCAGTTGCCATTATTGCCACAAGTTCATGGATCTTATTCCCTAAACTGCGAGCATTTGTAGACATGACTCTAAGCTTATCATTTTTTAACACACTTGTTACAGTTACTTTCTGTTTTTGTTTTGGGGGGCAATAGGATTGAAGTTTTATCAAACTTTTGTCCCCCTCCCCTCCTAGTTTAAATACTGTGACGAAACCAATCTCGCCACATTGTATTGGAGGAGCCTGGTTGCCCGCCTGCTGCCTTTGGATTATGGACCGGCAGCTAAAGGGTTAATTTTACTGTGCAGAAGGATTTATTTCTCCCTTTCTGCACAGCAGTTCGGTAGATTTCATATACCGAACAAACAGCCGTTCACCAACCTTCCCAGAGCCGTGGGAAGCCGGCCGGCGTTGTTAATTGGCCACCCAGGAGCTGGAGTGTGCCTCCTATTTAGCTCCCTGAAGCTGCGGTTAACCGCAGCTTAATTGCTTGTTAACTTTGTGCCTGCTGTTACACTTTGCGGCCGCTAGGTGGCGGTGTTCTGGAGCTCCCCGGGCAGCCAGCACTTTTCTGCATGGCTTTCATGCACCAAAATCGGACACTTTTACGTGCAGGCACCGCTGAACCTCCAGCCCCTGGTTCTAATTCGTATGGATTTGGTGAATGCAGGGAAATTCGGTATTTTATGTTTTATGTGAATCCTTTAACCCAGATAGCAATGCCATGGAGCCTGTTCGTATAATTAAAGACTTTAGCTCCATGGCACTTAAACTGTATTCGGGTGGTCTGGGTGCCATTCACCTAATAATGTGCACCCAGACCTGAGCTATCTGGGGATATGTTACATGTCTGTGTTTTGTGTATAAAATGTGTCTTTATGTATTTTAAAGTGATAGTCTGTTTCTGTATCACCACGTGCATAATGGAGTCTTGCCTTTGTCCTGGGAGATAATTGAATTACTTCATTAATTATCTCCAGGACAGAGAGGAGGAAACCAGGATGCATTGTGGGAAAGTATTGTGGCTGTGTGTACGAAAATGATACATGTCTGTCTGCTGTTACAGTCTTCCATCTGGTCCCCTAGGGGAGTGTCCGCCAGGTGGGAGACCTGCATAAATACAGGGGCAGGTAGCCCTGAATAAACAGACCACAGCTTGACCCTCAACACGGAGCCTTGTCTCGTTCTTGGGGGGATTCACTGTATGCTGTTGGAGATTGATTGCTAGGAGTGTAAGCTGATATATGCTTTTCCTGTTCGTCTGCTAGCAGCTATTCGTGAGGTTCCAGTTTGGAGTGCTACCTTATTCCCTTGTATGCAGTTCGGGAGTTTGATGCATTCACCTATATCCAATTCGTGAGGTTTGGTGATTTTACAGTAGCTGTGCCTGTCTCTCAGAAAGGGGCATATCGCCTAAACGGATTTTAACCCCTTGTCTGCTGAAACGGTCCGTTACAAATACTTCCTAGCAAAACCTCTGAACTGCTCGCTGAGAACATTTGTTCCCTTTTGAGAAAGATGCAAACCATCTTTTTTGTACAAGTTATTTTTATTCGAAATAGAGCTACCATGAGAAACAAAGCCAAATCCTTGCTCCCTACACCTTTCACCAAGCCACAAGTTAAAGTCCCTAATACCCATCCGCCTGTCGTTCTGAGTGTTATGCACAGGCAGAACTTCAGAGAATGACAGTGTGGAAGCAACCTGCCGTATATCATTGGCAAGAACACAAAACCCTTCCTTTACCTCAGAAACCTCATTACAAGCTAAGTCATTTGTCCTTAGATGGACAAGTACATCTAATTCCCCTTCTCTGTGAGCAGTAGCTCCAGGAAGCCATCTCACAAAGCTACCATTGTTTAACTCTACACCTCTTAACCCCTTAAGGACACATGACGGAAATTAAGATAGAATCCCTCAACAACAACTGCTTTCTATCAGGCCTCACCTTGTCCTTTTTCTCCTTGGGTGCACTCTTGCTCACCTTAGGCATAGAGGATGGTGGTTCCACAAACTCGGTGCCTGAGCCTTTCTCTGTAACACCACTAAAATCTGAAAGTGCAGAAAATGAATTATGTAAAGACACAGACTGTGCAGTATGCCTTTTGTCCACATTTCTAAGTCTACCAGATCCTACAGTAATCCATCTGCCATTCCTAGGACATCTCTGCGACAGTGGATTTGCAACAGTCCCAGCCTGAGATTGTTTAACAGATAATTTACAAATCTCCGACTTCAAAAATGCAATCTCCTGCTGCAATATAGAGAACTGTCTACAGATTAGACAACAACCAAACCTCCAAAAAGTGGAACGTGAAACAAATGCACAACAACTATTACACTGAACTAAGTCTGCCATTTTAATGAGATGAGGAGTTTAAATCAAACAAATCTTACTTTATTTCTTTTTTTTTCTTCAAACTTCTGTGTACCTCAGACTACCTCCAGTTTATCTCCAGAATATCTCCAAATACACTTTGTTGCAGCACTTAGAAGCAGCTGCCAAGCTATATTCCTCACGTCACAGGCTCAGAGTCCATGCGCATGCTCTGGGCCTGCAAGGGGAGGATTTTTTTTTTTTTTTACAATAGGCGTACAATATGTACACAATTGACATTAAGCAGTCAAAGTTCTGTGCTGCCAATGTCAGGTGTCCTAGGGGTGCAACTAACCTGTTTCACACAATCACAAACATCTCTGGATGTGCAGTGGTTCCAGCTGAAACACTGCACATAGATACACCTACCTCCATGAACACTTCAAATTACTGGCATTGTCATGGTGGTTTGAGTAATCCTTTAATGTGTGTTGGATAAGTTATTCGGGCTTTTGTGGGACTGTAGTGTCTCCCACACTACAGTCCCACGACAGTGTCCATCACTAAGTCAATAGATATAAAAAAAAAATTGGGTAGAGGCTAAGGGGGTAGACAATTGGCATGTCTACTCCTCATTTCGGATTTATACACACCATTAACCATGAGTGGGGGCAGGTGGTGAATTCATATCATGTACATCGCTAGGGCCAGCGTATGGGGTGCTCAAAAATCTGAATTATGGGCCCCCTTTCCCTGGCTCCAAAATAATGACAAAGGCTGACGGTCTTCCATGAAGTCAGAAGAGTGCGACTTCCTCCTCTCTGCACTAAACTCCCAAGCGGTCCTAGTCATACTAGGTGACAGCCTACTGAGTCCAAGTCCAATGTGCAGCCTGACTTGGTGATCGCTACTGCGCCTGGACAGGACACAGACACAAATATTTTGGGACGTTCAGTGGGTAAGGAGAGGGGCATTTTAAACATTTAAAATAAACACTCCCATCTCTGATGCCTCTAGCCATGTGTCATTCTGCCCCCCTAACTCTCTGACAGGTATTTAGGGAAAGAGAGTAGAGATAGTGACAGGGTTTTAGAGCCTTTAAGGACCAAACTTCTGGAATAAAAGGGAATCATGACATGTCACACATGTCATGTCTCCTTAAGGGGTTAATCCCCTGTCACTATGTCCCTCTGATAACCCCAGCCCTGTGTCACTCTGTCCAGCTTATCAGTTTATCCCCTGTCTTACTAGCCCTGTGTCACTGCCTCCCTAAACCCCTATTCCTCCAGGCATGTGTCAGTCTGTTCCTCTAGTCTTTTGCCACTCTCTCCCTCTATCCCTGTTTTACCCCTCTTCCTCTGTGACTCTGTTCCCCAAAAAGAGTTAACACTACCGTAATGCTGTACAGGGCTTAATGCTCTCCAGCAATAGGGTACAGTAGCCGAGAATGTAACAGGATAAGCCTTATTGTTATCCCAAAGTCTTCCAATTTGCAGGACTTTACTGTAATAAGCAACAGAATATCACGTGTAATTTAATAAATGATAAGTTATGAATTCCTGTGTAAGCGAGATATTTAAAGGACCACTATAGGCACCCAGACCACTTCAGCTTAATGAAGTGGTCTGGGTGCCAGGTCCAGCTAGGGTTAACCCTTTTTCCTATAAACTGCTATGTTTATATTAGGGTTAATCCAGCCTCTAGTGGCTGTCTAATTGACAGCCGCTAGAGGCGCTTGCGTGCTTCTCACTGTGAAAATCACAGTGAGAAGACACCAGCGTCCATAGGAAAGCATTGTGAATGCTTTCCTATGAGACTGGCTGAATGCGCGCGTGGCTCTTGCCGCGCATGCGCATTTAGCCGAGGAGGCGGAGAGGAGGAGCAGAGCTTCCCGCCTGGCGCTGGAGAAAGAGGTAAGTTTAACCCCTTCATTACCCTAGAGCCCGGCGGGAGGGGGACCCTGAGGCTGGGGGCACCCTCAGGGCACTATAGTGCCAGGAAAACGAGTATGTTTTCCTGGCACTATAGTGGTCCTTTAATTGTCAGTCCTATGGTGGAAGACAGAGATCCCAGAAGGCACATAACTTTCTCTGCTGTTACATTGAGTGCCAATGTTTCTTTTACTTTTGATAAAAGCCTCTCTTTCTTGAGATAGATTAACCATAGCTCTGCTGTATCGAACTGGACTCACAGATATATAATTAACCCCTTAAGGACCAAACTTCTGGAATCAAAGGGAATCATGACATGTCACACATGTGATGTGTCCTTAAGGGGTTAAAGGGACACTATAGTCACCAAAACAACTTTAGCTTAAAGAAGCAGTTTTGGTTTATAGAACATACCCCTGCAGCCTCACTGCTCAATTATCTGCCATTTAGGAGTTTAATCACTTTGCTTATGAACCCTAGTCACACCTCACTGCATGTGACTTGCACAGCCTTCCTAAACACTTCCTGTAAAGAGTCATCTAAAGTTTATGCTTTCTTTATTGCAAGTTCTGTTTAATTTAGATTTTCTTATCCCCTGCTATGTTAGTAGCTTGCTAGACCCTGCAAGCGCCTCCTGTATGTGATTAAAGTTCCATCCTTTTTAGGTACCAGGACTACCGGCGATGCCCAGGGGCTATCGGAGGGTTCGATAACCCCTAGCTGCAACATTTCGTCTAGTTCGGCTTTCATATGGGTACGGACGGATTCCGGAACCCTATATGGAGCCTGGCGCATAGGTAGCTGCCCCGGGGTCTCCACTCGGTGGGTGGCTAGCGGAGTGTACCCAGGTAAATTGGAGAAGGTAGTCCCCTTTGCTACAATCAGCGCCTGTACCTGGGCACGCTCCTGGGGGCTTAGCCGCTCCCCCAGCTGAACTCCCCGGGAGGGCTCTATCTGTTCCTCGGGTTCTAGTAGGTCGGGTAAGGGTAGATTTTCCTGATCCTCTACGGAGGAGGCACATATTGCCGTCACATCCTCTATCCTCTCATGGTAGGGCTTGAGCATGTTCACGTGGAGCATGCGTCTCTTCCCTACCCCTGAGCAGGGGCCGATCACATAGGTAGTGTCGCATCGTTGCTCCACTACCTGGTATGGGCCTTGCCAGATGGCCTGCAGCTTATCTGTGCGGACGGGCTTTAAGATCAAAACCTTCTGTCCCACCTGAAAGCTGCGGTCCCTGGCTCCTCTATCGTACCAGCGGCGTTGGCGTTGCTGGGCCGCCTGGAGGTTGGTGTGTACAGCTTGAGTCAGCGCCTCCAGACGGTCCCTGAACTCCAGGACGTATGACACGATAGGGGTTTCGTTAGGGGTACTCTCTCCCTCCCAGTGTTCCCTAATCAAGTTTAAGGGTCCTCGCACCCTCCTCCCAAACAGTAGCTCAAACGGGGAGAATCCTGTCGACTCCTGGGGGACCTCTCTATAGGCAAAGAGTAGGTGAGGTAGAAACCTCTCCCAGTCTTTGTGGGTCTCCCCGAACGTCCGAAGCATCTGCTTCAGCGTCCCGTTGAACCTCTCACATAGCCCGTTGGACTGGGGGTGGTAGGCGGAATTAACTATTGGCTTAATGCCACACACCTTCCACATATGTTGGGTAACTTCGGCCGTAAACTGGGTACCTCGATCCGAGATTATCTCTTGGGGAAACCCTACTCGGGAAAATACCTTCATTAATGCTTCTGCTACGGTCTCCGCGTGGATATTAGAGAGGGCCACGGCTTCGGGGTATCGGGTGGCGTAGTCCACTATAGTTAGGATATATCTTTTGCCAGAGGGACTGGGTTTTGGCAGGGGACCTACGATATCCACTGCTACTCGGCTGAAGGGTTCTGCTATGATGGGCAGGGGGCATAACCTGGCTTTGTGGCGATCCCCTCGTTTACCTACACGTTGGCAGACGTCGCAGGAGGTGCAATATTGGCGCACATCCTGAGAGATCCCGGGCCAGAAGAAGGCATGGGTCAAACGGTATCGGGTACGGGTCATCCCTAGGTGTCCTGACAAGGGGATGTCATGAGAAATTCGCAGCAGCTCCTGTCTATACTTCTGGGGTACCACTAGCTGTTTATTAGTTAAGGTGACAGACCCCCCCACATCTTTTGCCGTGACACGGTATAGCAACTCTCTTTCCCAGATGAACCGCTCCCCCTCTAACCCTGCTTGGTCGGTTTGTGCCCGGTCCCTATATACTTGGAGAGTGGGATCGGTCTGGACTTCGGTCGCAAAGGTAGTCGGGGTATCCCAGGACATGGGGGTCAGTTGGGGAACCTGGTCTCTTACCTGAGCCTCAGAGTGCATCGGTGTAGCCGTGGTGCGAGCCTGTTGCCGGGTGGTTACGGGAAGGGCTTCCTGGTACGGAGCCTGGGGAATAAAAGCGGAAGTCATTTGGCCCAAGTCATTCCCCAGTACAACATCGGCAGGTAAATTCTGCATCAGCCCCACTTCTACGGTCCCCTCTCCCACACCCCAATCCAAATGAACTTTGGCAGTAGGTAACCGGTATACTGCTCCCCCGGCCACCCGTACTGCCACGGAGCCGCCAGTGTGGGTTGCGCCTGTTACCAAATGGGGTGCAACCAAAGTTAAAGTGGCTCCCGAATCCCGGAGCCCTTGCACCTCCTTCCCCTCCAGGGTCACTAGCTGCCGATGATGTTGTCGGTTGTCGGTGGCTCGGACTGACATTACCTCGTGCAGCACCCCAAGAGGCTCCTCAATTTGAGCGCTCAGCAATTCTTGGGTGGCGGGTGCTACCTGGTAATGGTGCGCAGCAGCCCTGGGTGCCAAATTTTGTCGCACCTGGTTCCAAGCTTGTCGGCTCCGGTTTTGGGTGCACTCACGAGAAATGTGCCCCCACTGCTTGCAGGTGTGACACTGAATGTTAGCCCGGCCGTTGTATCGGGAGGGGGTTGGTGGAGTATTCAGGGCCGGCCTGTGCAGGGGTGCGGTGGGGCCGGTAGGGATAAAATTATTGGGTGGCCCGGTAATCCGAGGGAGAGTCTTATTTTGGGCACCGTGATGCCTCCTGGCATCAAAATGCTGATCCGCCAATTTAGCGGCTTCGGGTAGGGTGAGTGGTTTTCGATCTCTCACCCATTCTTGTGCTTCTGGGGACAAACCATTAAAAAACTGTTCCAGCAGCATTAACTGCCTCAACTCCTCCATGTTAGTAGCGTTGCTGGCCTGTATCCAGCCTAGTGATGCTTGGTCCAGCTTGTGCGCCCATTCTGCATGAGAATCTTTCTCAGGCTTGCGCAGGCCCCGGAATTTCCGCCGGTATGCCTCTGGGGTAATAGCATACCTCTCTAAGATCGCCCTCTTTACTTTAGGGTAATCCTTACTGTCCTCTCGGGGTACAGCACGGTAGGCTTCCGCCGCCCTACCCGATAATTTGCCTGCCAGCAGCGGCACCCATGTTGCGGGTTCCAAATCGTGCAAATCGCACAGCCGCTCAAAGTCCTGCAAATACCCATCGATTTCGTCCTTTTCTTCACAAAACGCTTTAAATGCGTGATGTGGGACTTTGGGTTTTACCTGTCCGTATGTGGAGGCAGTAACAGACTCTGCCCTAGGCGGGGTCGCTGGTGTGCTGGTCGCCATCAGATAATCCTGTACATCCGATACCATCACGGTCAGTATTTCCAGCGGTACTGGTTGCGGTAAGAACTCCAACCTGGTTCGTAGCTCTTTTTGGAATGGGGTCTCTTCCTTGGCTGGTGGGGGTGTAGCGCTGCGGGCTCTGTCTTCCTCCATCAGTTCAGCGATCAGCACAGCCTTAGATTTGTTGCTGGCTATCTTACCCCTGGCTTCCAGTAGCTCTTTTAAAGTTTGTCGTTTTAGTATGGTATAATCAATCTCCATACGAATTGCCCTTGCTTTCCTTGTTCGGTAGTTCCAGTTTACACGAACGCTGCTTTTTCGGCTGTAAGGTTCGGATCCCGTCGCTTGCCACCAATTGTAACGGAATGCAGTGTAACAGCATACGATATCCGTTGGTACATCTAGGAAATCCACAGTCAGAGTAGAAAGCAAGGCAATGTTCCCAATCCTCCCAATAACCGGACGAAACACAGTTTGGGAGTCAACTAACTCGGTTTATTCACAGGCAGCATATTTATACAGTTCCCCATGCAAGGGGTTTCCAGACAGTAATTCCAGGGGATTTCTCCCAACATGCACTGTGACTTTCCCAACAGGCCTTGCTGCACGAGAAAGATACTCCCACTAAAATGGACGCTTAAGTGGATTATCTCCTCGTGCAGCAAAACCGACAATTGACATTAAAATACACAATTCACACAATATTCGGTACTTTATAATAATTGAACGTTCGGTAGATAGCTGGGGTCGGAGCGCACACTTTGGGAGAATACCGCTCTGATCCCAGCTGAATTGACCGAACGCCGCACATAATACAGTAAAACATTAAAGAGGGTTTAAAAGTACCGAATAAGTACGGGACATATAATGTACCGAACGCGGGACTCCCGAACGCCCTGGAAGTCCAGCGGTGTTCAAATCATTGAGTAGCCGTTTTCCATTCCAGGCTCTCGACGACCGAACACCGCTGCAGAGACAAGGGATCCAAGATGGCCGACCGCCGCATGGTCGGTAGTCGAACGACGGCCACCTAGGAGAGCCCTTAATTACCGATTGCAACAATGTTGCAATCGGTTAATTGGTGCCACACGACCTGTGAATGTGTGGTCTACCTGGGGAGTCCACATTCGTACGGCGAACGGCCAGGATAGCCGTGTTTCGTCGTATGAATGCTTTGTATGCTGGCAGCATACGGCTGCCAGCATGCGAACGGCCATAGAGCAATACACATACATTTAACGTTATACATTATATTTTCAGCCTACGGACAACCGGTACTGTATGTAGTTCAGAAGTGGCTAGTTTTGCCACACAGAGCAAGAGATAAAATTGTTTAAGGTAAATTACATCTGATTGAAAGTGAAACCTGTTTTTTCTTTCATGCAGGCTGTGTCAATCAGAGTCAGGGGAGGTGTGACAAGGGCTGCATAAACAGAAACAAAGTTATTTAACTCCTAAATGGCAGAGAATTGAGCAGTGAGACTGCAAGGGCATGATCTATGCACCAAAACTGCTTCATTAAGCTAAATTTGTTTAGGTGACTATAGTGTCCATTTGACTAATGGAGCATGCTAGCTAGCCTCTTGCCCAAGGACTGTGAGCCGCATCCAAAGACCCCATTCGGGAGTTAACTTGTCCGGCCTCCCCCAGCGGGTTTTCCTTGGTGCCCCTGGTTCGGCACTTTCCCTCTACTGAATTGAACCGAACGCTTGCTCCCTGGCCATCGTTTGCATGAACAAACGCACAAACTGTCCTCAGCGGGACTTGGCCGTGACCACTACGGAACTAATTTTGGCATGATGACTTTCCGGTTCTTGGTTGTTTGGTTTGGGGTTTTGACCAACTTGCCAACCCACCAGGAGAGCAGTTTTTGGAGGGAAGGTGCCTAAGACTAAAAGGAACAAATGCTCCTTGAGAGATGCAGGAGCTCCCGAAAGTTGACCGGCCAAAATCACACATGGCTCTGGAACTATTTTGGGCATAGGACCACATGTGCGGCCGGTCAGAACTTTACCTTCAGTGGCGTTTCCTCTATACTGCTGGATCTGAGCACCATTTGGACAACCTGGGTGCTCAGAGCAAGGCTGTAGGACTTGTGGGGTTCCTATCTGTTTTATATATGTTTTGGGGTGTTTTCATGTGTGTCTGGAAGATACAAAGTTTAAGCAAAGGCAAACACACTTATCTCCCAGACACAGAGTCTCCTGGGCGGGGTTACTGTAGGTATGAATGGAAACTCTCTGCTGGAGGTCATGTATATAAGCAGGCAACTTGGCCTGAATAAATCAGTTCCTTTTCACCCTTCGCTAGTGTTTGGGTGGACCAGCTATACAGCTTTACTCTCTGCAGGAGAGCTTAATCACTCGCTCCTGGGTCGCTTTCCACCCAGGACCCTGTTTAAGGGTGGGAAGCGATGGTAAGACCCCGGCATGGCTGCGGCCGCTAGGGACTGTAGAACTGCTAGTGTCCTGGTGATAGCTAGGGAGCGTGGTTGGCGGAGGTACCCAGTCTGTCCACCACAGGAGATAGATGAATCTATTTTCCAGTGTTGTAGTGGGAACTTCATGGAGATACTCCTGTGTTCTAAAAGGGATTTTTTGCTGTCTGCCAGAATGAAGATATCGTCCAGAAAATAAAAAATGGCTATACCCTCTTTCCTTAGTTTTGCAATAAGTACTACTAGGACTTTGGAGAATGTTCTAGGTGTGGTACTTAGGCCAAAAGAAAGGGCTCTGAACTGAAAATGTCCCTTCTTGTATGCAAACCTGAGTTAAGTGTGCCTAGGTGACAACATGTCTAATGCATTGTGCAACAATTTGGTGGCGAGTCTAGAAAGGCGGACAAAGGGGTTGGGGAGGGGGAACCAGGTAGTAAGGTAATGGAAGTGTGGTGGCAGTGCCAGAGATGCACCCTGTAACCTGTATAAATTTGTATGAGGAGGAAAATTCATGTAACCACTCCTTTTTCATAGGGGTGAAGTGGATAGGGTGGGACGTTGCATTTTCGCCTCAATGCTCAGTTAAATGACTACAGTATACCCATGTTTCCATGAATACTATAAAAGCAGTAGTGTTGTTTAAGGCGGTATTGGCAGCACATGGCCATGCTCTCTGCTTCTCACTGAGTGATGCAGTACAGAGTTAAAGCGCGGGTACCCGCTCTGGGATGTTTCGCGCCGATTCTCTAGTCATGAGCTCACTATTCAGCGTTCCAAACACAGAGCTCATCACACAGTGAGAGAGAGCGGCTGCCAGGCACGCCCAGTCCGCCGGCCTATCATTTTATAGGAGAACGTCACAGGTAGGGGAGAGAGGGCGGGGCCTGGGCCATTCATTCAATGCACAAATATGTTAGGAAAAAAAAAAAAAAAAAGGTAAAGCTATTCGGACCAATCAGAGTCCTGCATTCATCACAACACTAAAAGAGAAAGGGCAAAGGCGCTCCAATCGCTTTGACAGGTGATGTGTCAGTCCGTTGTTTCCCGTGTGGTGATTGGTCGTTCAGACCGCCCGTCGTCTGTCACCGCGGCTCGCGCCCGGAGCTAGGCAGGTGATTGGCTCCATGCAGGCGCGAAATGTAACGCGGGAAAAATAGAAGTGAGAGGGATTGCGCTGCCGCTGCCTGCATCCCTTTATCGGGCTTTCCATCGTCCTGTGCGAGCCCGCCGCGGGGGCTATGCCGGCTGGGGGACCGAGCTCCATCCAGAGCGGCCTTCCCATCTCCCCGCAGCATGATGTCCGACGTGTGCCCCTCTCCCCCCCGCCCGGTGCTGGTGTCGGTTATTAAGGCGGTCTCCTCCGGCGCCCACACTCCGCTCAAGCCACGCCGCCCTCCCTGCTCCGCCGGCGGCGGGATCCACCCGGGGGCTCGGCCTAGCCCGGTGCCCACCTCCCCCGGCTTCAGTGATTTCATGGTGTACCCGTGGCGCTGGGGGGAGAACGCGCACAATGTCACGCTCAGCCCGGGCCCCCCCGCCCGCCACCAACCGCCCCCCGACGACCACCTGCACCCCGCCCGGGACAGGGCCCGCATCGGGGACGGCATCGGGAGCGGAGCGGCCGGCGGAGGAGGAGCGGGCAGAGGGAGCCAGGACAACGCCGGCAGCCTGAGGGTGAGTGAGCGGGGGCTGGGGGGGCGGGCAGTCTGGGTAACTGGCTCTCACTGTACGGGGTACAGACAGATAACTGTCAGACATGGCCGGTGACAGGCAGGCCAACAGTGCAGCTATTCAGCCCATGTGGGAGGACTTTAAACATGCTCACACCGAGAGCTGCCATGCCTGCTCCGGCACACCCCCTCTACCCACACAGCATGGGCCAGACACCCAGCATTACTCTGCACACTGTAGGGGAAACTCAGTTTTTAGGTGAAGATTTCTTCTTTAGACACATGGCTAGAAATTGAACATGCGCTAACATGGTCTACTCTGATAGAGAATCACAACCCTAAATAAATAGGGCAGGAGAGAGTTTGTAAAGTTGGATGACTTTCTCCACGTTTGATAAAAAGATAGGGGGTGTTAATCCTGTGCGAGCAACATAGTGGGCAGTAATTCACATAATATCCTAGTAATGTAACTTTTATGATTATAGTCCCATACTAAAATTCTCTCGTGTAGCTTTACATACAAAATAAGCTGTTTTAGGGCTATGAGCTCCCACATTTCCCATTGAAATTTGTAGGCGTTCCTTCTGTTTATTATCTCTAGAACACAACTAAAATCTCTTATAGATATTATGCTGTGCTTGCGGAGTACTATTTGTGATCTTCCTGATTTTTGTCTCCTTTCCACTTTAATTTTTCCCTCTCATTTATGATGTGATCTGTCATTCTTTTTAGTAAATGCTGCTTTTGTTTTCTGTATGGTATAGCAAAGTAACATCTGCAGGGCTTAAAATATTTAGACTCATGTTACTAGCCAGGCCTTAAGTTATTGGCCACCACAAGCCTTAGTATACGCTCAAAGGCTGAATTTTCTTCTCCCCAGTGCTAAATTTTTCACTTGCTACTGGCAAGTGGAATTTGTGAGCTCTGGGTTTGTTTAAGGGGTTCAATGTTGTTTATGCCTTAATCGGTACACCGTTATAGCTAGCTAAATTGCAGCTTGGTATACTATGAGCACGAAGATCTGTTATTTTATTTTTAAAGTACTGGTTGTATTCCAACACACTTAAATATATTTGGGGTTAAGTATCAAAGTGTCACCATGCTAAGTGAATTTGAGACAAAAATATATTCTCGAAAAAGACCACAAGGGGTTCAAAACGTTGATCGGGACATTATACGTTGATGAATATTATTGAATAAGAAAATCACTTTGATTAAGACCTACAAGTGCACCTCTCAACCTATTTTAATATATATATTTTTTTTTTCTCTTCCCACCTGGAATGCATCCATATGCCAGCTTTGGCAAAATAGAAAAGTAATTTGAATTTGTATATATGAATGTAACTTAATTTGTTTTTACATTCTAATATAATGTAGTCTATAATTATGTATCTACACATTTAACTGGTTTCCATAATGATCGTATCACTTCTAAAGCTTTACCATGTTTCAGTTAGCAACATTTGTTAAATCTCCACTTAGAGATTTTTGTACATTTCTCAAAGACATAAGCACAAGAATAAAACCAAATGAACCTTGCCTCGTTTGCAAATGGAATTACTTACACATCACCCCTATAGTGTTTTACTTTATTTTTGAAGACTAAAGTTGAGGAAACTGAACTCTTTGAGCTCCAAAATGTGGAAAGAGACACCGACCTTTGTATGTTTTGTAAAAACCATGCATAACTTGAATTGCAAAGATCACACTCAGTGTAATCTTTGCAATGGGGATCTGGACATAATACAAAACTGTAAATGATTTTTGCAATCCAATACTTTCCCATTGGGAGGCTAGGGTGCATGTGTGGCAAAATGCTGCTGTGCCATCTGAGGTCATCTGATATAAATAGCGGTTTCGGAGGAAGCACCCTTGGTGACTCAGAATGACAGCCACTAGAGGTATTTATACTTTTCCATTCATGCAGAACGGCAATGTTTTACATTGCAGGGTTTAGCTGACAGGCACATGGTACTTAGACCATTTCATTGGGTGCCTATAGTGTCCCTTTAAACGAGGCAGTTATAGTGCCTACAGTGTTAATCTCATTAAGTTGTTACACTGTATGTAACCCCCTGGTGTCTTTCTTCCATTTATTGTTGAACCATTTTTTTATGCCAAATGAGTACTCTGTGTTCTCTGGGCTAGTGAGGCAGCATTAGCCAGAACAGCAAGTGGTCCATTATTGACTGAGAGCATCAACCAACTGCTTTCAGACCATCACAACTGCCTCTGCTGGTATGAATTGGTATGGCTGATAGGAATAGTATAATCCTTGTCTTAACCATACCACTTCTGTGGGTCCAACTGTGGGCAACCAGGAAGCCTAATGTCGTAGTAAACTGCTTGGAAATCTTTAATACTGAAATAAGGGACAGTGCCAGCACTAGAAATAATTCAATGAGATTAAATGGTTATAGAACCTACAGTGTCTATTTCATATCATGCAGTCTACCAGTGTCACTCCTACACTAGTGATGTCGCAAACATAAAATTTTCGGTACGTGAACTTCCGCAAATGTTCGCGAACCGCCATAGACTTCAATGGGCAGGCGAATTTTAAAACCCACAGGGACTCTTTCTGGCCACAATAGTGATGGAAAAGTTGTTTGAAGGGGACTAACACCTGGACTGTGGCATGCCGGAGAGGGATCCATGGCAAAACTCCCATGGAAAATTACACAGTTGATGCAGAGTCTGGTTTGAATCCATAAAGGGCATAAATCACCTAACATTCCTAAATCACAATGGATATGGATTGACACCTGACATATGACATTGACACCTTGACATATGGATTGACACCTGTCCTCAGAGACTCACACTGATACACACTGACACAGAGCAGAATAGGGAATATTCACTAAATGACAAACATTGTTATACAGACTCCTCTCTCTGCGTTGCCTATCTCTGCGTTATTATAAGGTGTGTTAAGTAGTACTATTCTTATCAGTTTAATCCTTGTTACGAGTAGAGGACTATTTCCTTGTTTCGCCAAACCCCTTCAAAGATGGAAAAAGCGGTATGAGTGGAAGAAACGAGGAAATGTGGTCAAGTGGTGCTGACAGCCCCACCGAGGGATTGTACCCAGGTATGCTAATAAACTGAAAAAAGAAATCTCCCAAGAAGGAGATCTAAAACTGGCATAGGAAAAGGTTAGACAACTATAATAAAGTGATACTTACAAATCCTAGTGAGCATAGGTGTATAATAAAGGGAGAAAGGGAAAGCAGAGTAATGCTTCCTAATACCATGGTTAGTACCCTTTGTTAAAGTAAATTGAGTAATGGACAAAAGTCTTTATTGTATCATTTATAAATAACAAAGGGATACTATACTCATTCCCCTATAGTGGCTAATTGTGTAATAATGGTAATACTATTACCTATTATATAATATTGGCAGGGGCAAGGAAATTCCCTCTAAATAGATGGGTATAGGCAGAGAGTATGGAGACCGGAGTGATAAAGTGTCAATAAGGTGATATAAAGTTAAATGTATCACAGACACACAGCCACCCTTTCTCTTAGCTAGTTTCCAGAAATGCTGGATAGGTAGAAGGGCTATAAAGACTCAGAGAGGTCTAAGAAGAATCCTCTAAACTAGCCCTAATCTCCTTAAACACCTTCAAGGGTGTTCTAAGCTAAAGCTCAATCTAAACGTTTAGATGACTGCCTGATTTCCCATCACAGATGCTGGCTAGGAATAACACTGTGCAAGACAAAGAGTGGGTCTAAGTGCCCATAGTGCAGTAAAGTGTCCCTAGTGAAGTGAAAAAGAGAATAACGAGCTGGCGCCCTATTAGGGGACGTGTATATAGCATCGATTTTAGGAACCGGGGGATGGGAAAAAGATGCTTGGTCGGTCCTCCTACTTCAAATTTGGGGCACTGCGCGTGCAATCTAATGTGCCACCAGATAGGAGTGGTGTGTTAAGTAGTACTATTGCTATCAGTTTAATCCCTGTTATGTGCCTTTTTTTTTTTTTTGGTTTTTGAAGCCACAGTGCAGCACCAGAGGCCCGAAAAATTAGGCATGTACACATGCCTGAAAAATTAGGTGTTGTTGCAGCCGCAACGGCCAGAAAAAATGATGTTTGTTTCCCAGGCAGAAAGTGCCATAAAACATTGCGGCTTGAACCCTAGTTGGCGGATAAGTCACGCAAGTCAACTGGCATTCAGAGCTAAAATACAGCAGCGTGGACCATTTTTAGCCCAAGGCAGCTCATCTCATCAGGCCTTTTTTAGTAGAATGTATCGCCCACTGTCAGTCCCTTTGGGATCCATCCCTCATTCATCTTAATAAAGGTGAGGTAATCTAGACTTTTTTGACCTAGGCGACTTCTCTTCTCAGTGACAATACCTCCTGCTGCACTGAAGGTCCTTTCTGACAGGACACTTGAAGCGGGGCAGGCCAGAAGTTCTATCGCAAATTGGGATAGCTCAGGCCACAGGTCAAGCCTGCACACCCAGTAGTCAAGGGGTTCATCGCTCCTCAGAGTGTCGATATCTGCAGTTAAGGCGAGGTAGTCTGCTACCTGTCGGTCCAGTCGTTCTCTGAGGGTGGATCCCGAAGGGCTGTGGCGATGCGTAGGACTTAAAAAGCTCCGCATGTCCTCCATCAACAACACGTCAGTAAAGCGTCCTGTTCTTGCCGGCGTGGTCGTGGGAGGAGGAGGATCACTTCCACCTCTTCCCCTGTTAGATTCCCGTTGTGCTGTGACATCACCCTTATACGCTGTGTAAAGCATGCTTTTTAATTTATTTTGCAAATGCTGCATCCTTTCCGACTTGTAATTTGGTAACATTTCTGCCACTTTCTGCTTATACCTGGGGTCTAGTAGCGTGGACACCCAGTACAGGTCGTTCTCCTTCAGCCTTTTTATACGAGGGTCCCTCAACAGGCACGACAGCATGAAAGACCCCATTTGCACAAGGTTGGATGCCGAGCTACTCATTTCCCGTTCCTCCACCTCACTGATGTCAATGAAGGTATGTTCTCCCCCCCCCCAGCCACGTACAACACCACGGGTACCAGATAGGTGACAACGAGCACCCTGGGATGCCTGTTGTGGTTGGTCTTCCTCCTCCTCCTCACAGCCACATTCCTCCTGACTCCTCTTCCTCACAATCCTCTTCCTCACAATACTCTTCCTCACAATCCTCTTCCTCACAATCCTCTTCCTCACAATCCTCTTCCTCACAATCCTCTTCCAGCGTTGCCGCAGGTCCAGCAAGCGATGCTGATAAGGTTGTTTTTGGTGGTGATGTTGACCACAACTCTTCCTCTTCACGCTCATCTACGGCCTGATCCAGCACTCTTCACAGGGCACGCTCCAGGAAGAAAACCAATGGTATGATGTCACTGATGGTGCCTTCGGTGCGACTGACTAGGTTTGTCACCTCCTCAAAAGGACGTATGAGCCTACAGGCATTGCGCATGAGCGTCCAGTAACGTGGCATAAAAATTCCCAGCTACCCAGAGGCTGTCCTAGCACCCCGGTCATACAAATATTCATTAACGGCTTTTTCTTGTTGGAGCAGGCTGTCGAACATTAGGAGTGTTGAATTCCAACGTGTCGGGCTGTTGCAAATAAAGCGCCTCACTGGCATGTTTCGCCGCTGGATATCTGCAAAGTGTGCCAGATGGTCACTAGAGATGCTTCTGGTGTCAATGCTGCACAGTGTGCAGCACCTACATTCAGCATCTCAACGCTCTGCGTGGAGGCGCAATTGTTCTCCATAGAGAAGCATTGATTCAATGCATCTCTATGAGGAGATGCTGATTGGTGCAGTGTTTTGCAGCCAATCCTATGAGACAACATTGGCTGAGATCATCAACCTTGATGATCTCAGCCATAGAGGGAGAGCTAGTCGAGGGGAGACTAGCATGGCCCGTGGGTGTTCCTTTAAGGCATAACTTAGTTGGTCTTTTGCTGAGGCAGGCACAAATCCTTTGTCTAGGGAGATTGCATCTCTATGCACCTTTCTTGAACAGTCAATGTCTGGCTGCAAGTGCATTATTCACTAAAGTGTCCTTGTGTGTTTTTTTTCCATGCAGAGTATATATTGATGTCCATGCAGGTCACATGTGTGACTTTTGCCAAAATATGAACTTTCTTTTGATATAAAAAAAACAAACCCTTTTTAGCTGTAGTGGTTGTGGTGCGTGAAGTGTAGGCACATAGTTTTTAGTACGGTGTGACAACTAGTCTATTTATTTATTTTTGTTTTCGGATGAGCGCAAAAAGCGCACCTATGTACAGAATTCCTCAAAACATTTTGTTTGTAAAGGCTACAATGTTATGAGCATGCCAAATGCATTATGGGGCACTACAGTGTCAGGAACACCAATGTGTATTCCTGACACTTGGTCTAAAACCACCATTTAGGTGGTCGCCTCTCTCTACCTTTGGTTAGAAAGGTGATTTTACTTCACTTTCCCCAGCGCCGCCCCAATCCACCTCTTTGGCTTACATCATCAGAATTGATCTCAGCTAGGTGGTGTGGGGGGAGCCAAATGTCACCCTGGCCAATCGGCATCTGAACATCCACTCTGCACTGACCCAAGAAGCACCTCTAGTGGCTATCTGAGGAGTGACCACTGGAGGTGTTTCTAGGCTGCAATGCAAACACTGCCTTTACTCTGAATATCTGAACACAATTTGTGCTAACTACATGCCTCTTCAGTGTATTTCTGAGGGATGTATGAATGTATGGTTTTGTTTTTTTTTATAAATATTTTTTTGTATGTGTGAAGAGTGACTTATGCTGTCATATATATTTTTTATGGTATAGGATGTGATTCGACGTGGTCGTCCAAGGGCAGAAACGGTTAGAGACCTAATAAGTGAAGGTGAACATTCTTCAAGCAGGATTCGATGCAGTATCTGCAATAGGGTGTTTCCTCGTGAGAAGTCTTTGCAAGCGCATAAAAGGACACATACAGGTGAGTAAATATTTTAAACATTTCTGAATTGTTTGGCACAAGCTGTATAAAATGTTAACATAACCTTGGCACATGAGTCTCCCCACACCTACAGGTGCACTGAAAAGAAATACCATTAATAATAGCTGTGTTTTTGTTTGTTTTTTGCATATATTTCAATGCTCTTCCATTCAGTCAGCTTCACAAACTGACAAGGTTATTCACTCAAAGGAACACTAGTGTTTAACTATTAGGTCCCAGGCCCCCTTAGATGCATGGGAATATTGATTTTGCTTACCCCCTTTCTCCATTGCCATGCCGTCTCTCTGCAGCTCCATCAAGCTTGATGGTCTCAGCCAACCCAATGATTTCCCATAGAAAAGCATTTTGAAGCTATTTTGCATGTATGTCAAAACGCCGTGCTGCACTAATCCACATCTTTTCATGGAGAAGCATTGATTCAAAGCATCTCTATGGGGAATGTTCAGCACCTCCATGCAGCACTGGGCTAGGAAGCACCTCTAGTGGGCATCTGAGTTACTGCCACTAGAGGTGTTCCTAGGCAGCAATGTGAACACTGCCTTTTCTCTGAAAAGTCAGAGTTTCACAGTGCTTGGCATGCATTGACAGGCTATAGACACCAGAATTACTACATTAAGCTGTAGTAGTTCTGGTGATCATAGTGTCCCTTAAAGTGTGAACTCTTTAGTCCTAAAGAGCCACTGGAAACACCCTGGACTTTGAACAACTTTGCGGTTTGGCCATGTTGGCCTAAAACTAAATAGTCACACTTGACTGAATAACCCTGTCAGTAACTAAAATGTCTAAATTCTCAGGTCTACCTTTTTTATTTTATTTGTATTTTATTCACCTCTTCAGTGAGGTCATCCAGGGCACATGACTTCACGTCCTTCCATTCCACACTCTTAGAATCACTGACACCGTAATAGATAAACACTGCATAAATACAAGCAGATTTTGTAATGTTGTTAACTGTTCTACATGGCTGAACATGTTAAACCTTTTCGTCATTTATAGGAAAAACTGCTGTTTTTAAATCTAAAATGTACTACTCGTCAAGTTAGTTGTGGGCATTTTAGGTCTATTCTATTTAAATTTAAAAGGATAGAATGTACATTGTAATGTCCACATTCTCTCCAAGGGCATGTTTAACCCTTTGGGTTAACTTGTGCAAAAGAAGAAAAAAATAGCCATCTATGTGCATGTGCATGTGCATAAACCCATAATGTCTACTATATGTATACAGAAGGGCTCAGGGTCATGCAAATATAAGCTTGGAGGGAATGTAGAGTGTATATGTCCTTTTACATGCATGTATTGAACATTTTATCTATATACCGTGATGGCAGAATTACTAGCAAATGTAGAGATTTGGAGGGAACGCTCCCTCCATGCAGAATAATTCTCACATAATTCACTCACAGGAAAAGCATGAAAACGCTCATTTAGAAAAAGATTACTTGTTTTCAGCAGCATAACCCCCACATGTTTTCTCTTCAAAAGACATCTTCATCATTGGGAGTGCAAAGTGTATATGCTTAGCTAATGTGAAATCTGTATGGACTGAACTGCAGACATCAGTCCCCCATGTGTAGCCAATTACTGTCCTCGTACACTTGACACCACTTTGAAACACTATACAAATGATTAAGACTGATTAGTTGTTGGGCAGAATTAAGACAGCAGCTCTCATTATCGGAGATTATACAGCTTACCTTCCAGTTGGGAACATATTTGGTGAAAGAGGAAGGCATGGCTATGGTGGTGACAGCAAACCCTATGGTGCAGTAAGAAAAGTTTGATATAAACCAGGGCTCTTCCTTGCACACGGAAACCCCCTCCACAACTTTATTGATAATGAGGAATTAAACGGAAAAGTCACAAGAACTACTACAGCTTATTGTAGTAGTTCTGGTATCTACAGCCTTGAAGGCCATTTAATGTAAACACTAACTTTTCAGGTTGTGCTCCGTACAATGCGTTAAGATAAATTTGAACACGGCAGCTTTATGGCCCAATTTAATTTCCATCCCTGCAACTAAGGAATCTTCATTTCTACTCAGCTGCCTTTTGGTTATCGGCTCTGTTTATCACTGATTGCTGCCCCTCTTATCTTCCACCTATCTTGTCTCCTTATTTTTTTTTTTCATAAGGCCATTTATATAAATTACTGACAAAGTATTATCTGTATGCTTGGGTATATCATACCTTCAGTTGCTACTTTTAAATATTTTGTTTTTCCATTATGACTTAATTGTTCTGTTTTGCACTTGTTCTTGTGCTGTTTTGTAGTTTTGGGCAATGCCTATTTCTGTTTATTACTGGTTGTTATGTATGATGTCTTGTCTTTTCAAAATAAAGAAGGTAAAAAACACTAATTTTTTTTTTTTTTTTTTTTTTGTAACAGGTGAAAGACCTTACCTTTGTGACTACCCTGAATGTGGAAAAGCTTTTGTTCAAAGTGGTCAACTGAAAACACATCAACGCCTTCACACAGGAGAGAAACCTTTCGTATGCTCGGAAAATGGTAAAAACTCTAGCAGTTCTTGTGTTCAGATATTTTCTATTTCCTTGGGGGGGGAGCGAAAATAACATTTCATTGTCTACTTTAGGATGTATTAGTCGGTTTACTCATGCAAATCGGCACTGCTCCAAGCATCCATATGCAAGACTAAAGAGGGAGGAACTAAGCAATAAAACGGGCAAACTCGAAGGAGTTGAAAACAAGGATACGGCAGAATGGCTGGCAAAGTGAGTATGGTTTCAGGACACCAACGTGACTATTGTTAATTATACTTCTGCTAGCTACAGTGAACTTTTATTTAATACTATGATGTATGCAGTTACCATAAATATGGAGATTCAGTGTTCTAGTCTCTGTTCCGTTATAACCACAGGCATTAAAACGTATTATGCAAACAAGTGTTATGCTTGTAAATGTTGGAGTCCCCTTTTACATCAAGAAGTTTCCTTGTCTTTCTGTGTTGTAACTATCAACGGTCTACTATAGTACGATTGTTCATTCAAGAATCATTGGCAGTTTTTAGTTGAATAGCATGTACTGTACTACCCGGGCAACTCTGCAGTGTATCCTGCTTTGCCAGGGAATAAGCGACTCAAGTACCAGAGTCCTAGAAGCTCGCCAGGTGAGCTAGCAGAAGTTATTGTGATATGAAGTCTGAACTGTTACGCCTTCAGTGACAGACGTCAGGACATTATCACTCCCAACTGAATCGCCAGCTAGGAGAGATGCTGTTTGCTGGTGGGAAAAGTACAGGCTAAGGCAAAGAATCCCACGGGTGAACTGGTCCACCTTCAAGGCCAGGGACGCCAGGTCCATATCCTCACGGGCTACTCCTTGTCCTTTTATAAAATTCTATTAGTGAACAGATTATAAGAGCTGTACTAGTCCTACTAATATTCGTTAAATATTCTGTGCAGATTTTATTTAAAGTAAACACTGTCATGTCTTCCAGCCTTTGTTACTGAAATCTTCTTTTCCTCTAATTTTGTAGTGTGCCTCTGCACTCTTTCTGGTTTCATGACATCCTTCTTTATATATGTGCCCAAGATTGCACCATGTGTTCAGAGTGGTGTTACCAATGATTAATAGAGGCAGGATTATATTTTTGTCATGTGATTTGAAACCTCTTTATGCATGACCATTACTTACCGGCCTTAGCAAGTGCTATCTGACATTGCATGTTGTTGTTTAGCCTATTGTCTATAACTATTTCCACATTCCTCTCATGTTTTTCCTAACTTAGTACCATTTTTCTGAGTTGCTTTTGCAGCTCTCACCCAGAAATATAATATAATAACTTTGCAATTATGTATGGTAATTGTCATCTGTCATTTGGCAGCCCAGTCCTTTTTTCATGTCCTTACACAGGAAAGTAACGTCCAGCTCACATGTTTATAACTTACCCTTGGTTTGTGTTGTCTGTTAACACTCACACCTGGCCATCAATGTCTATTGCAAGATCATTCATAGACTGGTTGAAGAGAAGTTGACCCAGAACAGACAGTAGAAACTTCACTTACCACCTTTTCGTCTTACTTTAAAAGTTTACATTGGCAGATTAACTGCTCCTTGCATTTTTAATAAACCAGTTTAAAATCAAAGGACTTTTTGCTAAACCGTTTTCAAGCGGCATTGTCCTTTCGAGAGTACAGCATTGAGGTCTATCAAGGAGATCGCTGTATACTCCAGACACGGCCAGTTACCTGGAGCTGTCAGCGGTGACGACTGTCTATATTGACTGTTAGACTCCGCCCTGGGTTCAGGTGTTGGAGAAATACAGAACCAACTTGACTGGGCTGACATTTCAGTGAAATTCCAGCAGAGTGAAAATGAGTATTTCCTAAAGATTCTATCATTTTTGGGGGGAGGTTGACAGTGCTGCTTTAATTTGGATAGGAACATTTGAACACGTGGCTTTCTACCACTGTAACATTAGGATATAGCAGTTAAGAGTCACCAGAAGTGTGTGTGGTTTTTTTTTTTTATTATTATTATTCATGAAGTATATGTAAAAATAAATATATAATAGTAAATGAAAATTCTATGGGGGTAAATAAGAACCCATATTGTTAAAATGGAGGTATTTAACCTCCTTGTCTACTAAACATTAAAACTAGTGATTGGGCAGCCGTTGCCCAAAGTGGGAGGGGGGCTAGTGTCCCCTCCCCTATAAACCCTCCCCTCCCCCCTGCTTATTTATGCTGGTGGTGGCTCGATTTGTAATAAAGGGAGGACACCTTGTTTTTACTCCTCTGGCTCACATCCATGTCGGCAGATGGGGACCCTATCGTGTAATAAGGAGGATGGGACCTAGAGTCCCCTTCCTGGGCCCCCACCCATGTGGCTAGGAAATAGGATTTTTTTTTTCCTTTTTTTTTTTTTTTTCTGTTTTCATGCAACGTCTGGTAACAAATGCTGGCTAGTTGCCACATAATTAATCATCATGCTGCTAAGGGTCATTCACTATTTGCCTGCTGTCAGTCCAAATTGTCAAAAATGTCAAATTATCATTTACTTGCAAATTGCAAATGAACATTTGCGAACTAAAAACCTGTCGGATGGATTTGGTTTGTCACCGACTGGCATGCGATCTTAAATCTGCAATTTTTGGTGCAGTTAATTTGTTCGGATTGCAGAAATCAGATTTTCTGATCTCATCTGAACCAATGTTACAGAATCTGGTAGTAAATCTGTGCATTGCCAATGTGGTTGGAATTTAAGTAGTTTTAATTTTTTATATATATATATATATATATATATATATATATATATATATATATATATATATATATATATATTTTTTTTTTTTATTATTATTCTTGCAATTAATATGACTGTATAAGCTTGATTGCTAATAAGTTCTACCCTTTCTCCCCCAGGCACTGGGAAACACAAGATGCATTTAAAGTCAAATCCCTCCAAAAAGCAGACCAGGAGCAGCAGGACCCTTTAGAATATCTTCAATCTGAAGATGAGGAGGACGAGAAGAATGGGCCTCACACATCTGCTCGCCATCGTCTACAGGAGCAACGAGAGCGTATGCATGGCGCGCTAGCCTTGATTGAGCTTGCCAACCTGGCTAGTGCACAGCTGCGCCAGTAACCTTACTGAATCCAGACGTACGAAATGTCTTGCCCTAGCAATATTTCTGCTCCTTTTTCTGCTGCTGGATCATGCTTTCCATTGTGTACTCAGTTAGACAGAAAGAGGCAACAAAATAGTGTTCTTGGGTAACAAGCTAAGCACCTTATTTGCTTTGACATAGGCTGCTATCCTGTAGAATTTTTATGAAGAATGTTGTTGCCCTCTCACATAGAGGGGCAAGAGAGAATTGCACTTTTTATGGTAAAAGATAGTTGTAAAGTGTTGTGTGTTTTTATATATATATTTTGTAAATATGAAACAGTACAGAAGCAGGGAAGACTATCTATGTGGAAATGCTGGATTTTACAAGCTTAAGTGTTCCTTTTCAGAATCTTACAATTCCAGATTTATGTATGCAGGAAATCATTTGAATTTCCCCTGACCCTCTTTTTTGGTAGAAAACACGAAAACTGTATCATAAACTGATATGTTTGGCGTCTCCCAAATGTTTCATAATGCAGAGTTGACATATTTAAGGTTCATCTATCTCCATCCTGATCCAACTTTGCTGCAAGCTTGTGGCATGTTTAGAATGATGAGAACCTGCAAGAAAGTTGATGTGGAATGAATCCCAGCTCTGATTGTAGGGAACCAGGTACCAAGTCCTCCTACTGAAATTACCCTTTATATTTGGTTCAAGAAGTGTTGCTGAATACCAGTGGTGATAAATTCTGTCACCTCGGTATAAAGCTTCTATGTGTAAGCACACTAGTTAATCTTCTTCTGCAATACATTCATAATGTAGTAGATCCCAATAAACTATTTTGGAGATTCTGCAGTTAAGCTTGCAAAATATCAAACCTTTATCGAAAGAGTTACCCATAAAATGGGTTGTATGGTGTAGTAAGGCACTTGCATTTTATAAGGCGGTATTTTACATGGAGGTATTGATGTAGTAAACTATTCTAGATTACCAGCAAACACTAAATGTTTTTAATATTCTGCTTTTAGAATATATATATTTTATTTTATATATATTTTTTTTTTTTTTGCAAATTGCCTTAAGGCCACTTTATAGCTTTAACATGCCAAGTTTGTGCTAAATGTCTCGATTATAAACTTATGAAAATGTCTTGTCCGTAGCTCTAACTAAGCTTTAAAATAGTTTATTTTTATTTTTAATACTTGGGACAAAACACTATTTGTCCAATATAGAAGCTAAGAATGACATGCATCTATTGTTCTGTCTTATTTATCTTTCTAGCCTGCAAAATTGCAGGTAAACCCTAAATTAAGTATAAACCAGTGCTTATTTTCTGCGTAATCTTGGACTAATCTTCTATTTTTATTTTTATAACATGTATTCAGCCTCTGTATACTGCATATATGTAAGCAAATACCTATTTTCAGTGCATCTTATGGCTTAGCCTTGTTGTATGGGGACAGCCATCTTTAAAACTTATTTGTTTAGAAGCACAGATTTTCTGATTAAAAACTTTACTGGTGTAAAGAGCTAGTGTGTAGTCACAAATTTTTACTTTGTTTTTATACATTTTTATAAATAAACGTTGTATGGGCTGTTAATGGGACAGCATAGGTACCCAGGCCACTTCCACTCAATGATGCCATGTCCCTGTCTGTTTAACCCTGCAACTGTAAACATTGTTTTGTAGGAACAGCAATGTTTACATTGCAGGGTTAGCATTCCTCTGATGGCGGTCTTCCTGATAGATTCTGCCCGCTATAGTTAAACTTGGCTATTCAATCAGTTGGTCTCATGGTGACCATTTATTTGTGGCATTTTGCTGTGTATGCACACTAGCCTCCCAAATGTTTCCCTGTGGGCTGAAATCATCTGCACTGATAATATCAGTCAAAGAGGCTGAGCATGATTGTGGAAACAAGTGTAGTAAGGGCTGAAGGGAGGTACTAAATAGGTTTGTATTTCCAAAGCGATAGTGATCCTTTAAATGATGCTTCTGTCCAAAGAGGGATAAAGTTGGCTGCTCCAAAAGAGCAATGGTAAACCAGATGATGCACTAAAAACTCTTTGTAAATGTAGACATTACATAATGAGGCTGCTTGTAATCTTCTATTTTTGCTAATAAAAGAGCATTCTATTTAGGCAGCACTGTCTCCACCTGGGGAATTTGCATAATTTGCAAAAACTCCGACAGTGACAATGCTGGTGGCAGGCATGGGTGAGTCTACTTACTGTAACATGTCCCTCACAGGCACCTCCATCTTCTGCGAGGGGATCAGCGGTATTTCAGCGCCAGGAACTAGCCTAACTGCTGTATCCTCGCACATGCACGAGAGTACAGTGTTTAGGTCCATTGAGGATCCAACAGGGGAGGATGACAGTTCATTTCCATTTATTTTAATTGACTTTCATTCTTTGTGTTTGCAATGGCTAGGAAGAAAAAAAATAAAACTGGGAAGTATGTGACCTTAACTTCATCTTCACACTTACTACTTCAAGCATACACAACTACAAATCTGGAGTTTTAATGTAAAGCACTTAAGAAGCATTATTGTTTCTTTGTTTCTATAAAATGTCCTCTTTCCTAATTTCCCAACTCTGCTTTTACTTGTCTGGGGTCTTAAATTATTTGCTGACTAGGTTTTCTTGCTCCACATTTTGCACAAATGGATTTTTTTAAAAAACATTTTTTTAAAACTATTGGCAAAGTTAGACAAGAACTTTGTTACGCACTTATTTCCAAAAAGGGAGAAAAATTTAAGTAAATTTTAAATGTTTTAAGACTGCCTTTTGTTCTAAAAATGTGGTTTTTTTTTTAAAAGTGTTATTCTGCTTAAGGCTAAGTTTGTAGTTTGGCATGATTTACTAGCATAAAAGTGTATTTGGTGCTTTAAATAAAACTTTAATTTAAACAGTACAGTGTTCTGAATTGTTCTTTATAACTTGTTCCTATTCACGTTGTTTTTGGGGTTTTTTTTGTTTTTTTTTGTCAAGCAGCTGATATGCCTATCCTTGTTTTGATTCTTTCCACTGGAAATTAAATGCATTGTGGAATTCTTATGTTTATTTACTATAGGGTGAATAGAAAACCTAATTACAAAATAGCAGAGCTGTTAAAAATCTCTAATCACACTTTGGTAAGATTTTAACTTGACATTTTACACATTTAGAATTTTTACAGAATTCTTATTAACAGTCTCCTAATAGTTTACTTTTTTTTTTTTTCCTCCCTAAGTGTGGAACTAAACTGTACAAATCTGCATCACCGGTTGCTGCTTTCAGGCATTTTGTGGTAAACTATCATACGTGTCCATAACTTGGTCTATTTTTAAGATGTCTGTGAAGAAACCAGCACAAATATTGGATACATTTAAAAAAAAAAAAAAAATTCAAAAACCAAACTGTTCATTTTAAGTCTGCAAAAAGGACTATAAAAAACCTGCATTAAAAGGACATTCAGAATCTTTTTTGTAAATTGTATATGTTGGAAGGCCATTTGGCCTCAATTTATGGGTGGAGTTATGATCCTATATAAACCCTACCCCCCACCTTAGCTTTGTCGTGCAAGCTGTTTGTCGTCTCCATAGTTACCTGCACTTCCGGCTCGTCGTTCCCGCCAAGTCCTGTCTCCAGCAAGCAGTCCGTCGCCAGCAGCTCCTGCCTCCGTCTTCCGTGCCCATCCACCGGCTTCTACCCAACTCCGCTCAGCTTCTGGTCAACTCAGCTTCTGGTCACGAGACCGGCACGTCCACGTAAGCATAAACATGGGAAATGGCTTCAGCTATTTCCCACGTTTGGGCCTAAAAACGTGGGGATAGGCTCCCTTTATTACTTACCCATTCGTGATTTTACACCATTCGTGTACTTCTGCGTTTGTGCGGCTAACAGTCGACCGCAGAGTACACACTCCTCTCGTTTATTTTCGTATAAGCGAACTACCGACCACACTAAACGAACTTACGTTCGACTATTTCATCCGTTCATTCTTTTGTTCGTTCATCCGACCACAGGTACAATTTGCTTTTGTTTAAAAAAATCTGTTTTGTATGCTACATTTAGCCGAACGCAGGAGTTCTTTCTCGTTACAGTTCTCATGTTCATTTGTTTACCGAACACAAGAGGCTACAGTGTTTTAATTCACTAATCTACTGTAATAGTGTAGTTATGCTTTCACGTATCTAAGCACTCGCATTATTTATCCTATATGTATTTGTGTTTTTTATTATATGGCTCTTAAAGTCACCACTGGTTAAATGTTTCAAATTTTCCGCTATGGTCACATAATTATGGGACACCTATCTTTTACAGGGTAAATCTTCTTAAAGGCACAGTTTGTCCACTTTCTCTTATAAGTTAAGGTTTAAAGTACACCTCCAGGCATTATCATACCCTGCTGAGACTTGGTCTATTGTACTTTCCCTTATGTAGTAGTTTTCTACGCAACTAAGGTCTCCGCTCAGAGGTTAAGCCTTACGGTTCTTTTTCACCTGGCTCATTACAGACCATTAGCAAGATTTTAAAAAAACCTTCCTTACACTTGGTCTGCATGTTTTTAGTGTTTTTTTTACTGTATCAGGTAAGAAGGTTTACCAGTTCTCTTTTCCCTTGAGGTCTCATTCAGCCTCCACGGCCTCATTCAGCCTCCCCACCTCCCAAAGTGGGTTCTAAACTTCAAACGGGCCAGATCTTTTTTCTCCTCACTGCAATTATTTCATCAATCACACAAACCTACACCTCCTTGCTTCTACTTATACGTTTCTTCAAGCAAAGCTCCAAGAAGAGGTTCCTAGTATCCCGCATTTCTGTAAAAGGTAAGAAGGTTTACCATTTTAAGTTTTCCCTTGAGGCCTCATTCAGCCTCCACGGTCTCATACAGCCCCCCCCCACCTCCCAAAGTGGGTTCTAAACTTCAAAACGTACCTGTCTAAGATTCCTCACAAATGTCAACAACAATCTCATTATCATAATCCACCGTATTACTACCATATTTACATGGTACACGGTACATGTTTTTTTGTCATTCAATTTTACATATCATTACTTAGACCTGCGTCATTACCGCAGCTCCTACGCCATCGACAACATACAGGCTACCTGGTTCCCTGCATTACAGTATTGGTAATCTTCACTTTGCCTTCATTTCATTGAAAAATATTCACATTTGTGGGAACCCAGGGGCTTGTCTCTAATTTACGGACCCACGTTCAGGTCCCTCAGCTTACCCAAGTTCTTACGTTACAGTATCTCTGATACACATCTACCCATATGTTCAACATTTTACGGAGGCTAGTACGCCTCAGGCCCACTAACATCTTTTTCCCCTAAGGTTTCCCGGACCGGGTCCGTTCCCTGCAGAAGCAAGACTATATTGTAATCTTCCTGTGCATTGCCCAAAGAAAGGACAAACACTCAAGGTTAAGTATCTACATACGTTATATCACACTATTCTAAGAGACAAGCCCCATCAGGCTAGATAACTGTCATTGATGGTTAGGCGCTGGCCTTGGCTATCCTAGGTAACACTACGGTCCCGCGAGGTCTACACCCCCACCTCATACACTGAGGTTCAGCCCCACGACCATATCATAGTTAGCTACCTCGCTCGCCCTTCTTTAGGTCTACAGTTAGGGCTTCCCAAGTCACGGCCACACGTTTTGAATCTTACGGTCACTGAGAGGCCGACACCCTGCCACCACGTTAACGTGGCCACAAAATTCCCTTGGCCCAAATCATAGGTAGAGCCTCTCTCCGCCACTTGGCACTAGCAGGGCCTCACCTGTCACTTGGTTCTAGAATTTTTTTTCGCTTCAGCACTAGCTAGCAGGCCAGTTCTCCGAAGGTGTCATCCACACCTCTAAGACACATTACTTATCCAAATCATTATTTCTTTTTCAGAATGTCAAGAAAATCCATCCCAATAATCGGTCTGCTGTTGGACGAAATACCCAGCACGCCAGTCAGGCCTGGGTCTCCAAAGGAATCCCTCACCCCTTCTACCCTCAGTTACCTGGGATACTGGTACATTCCAAAAATGTCAGCAGAGCTCAGTCACAGGGGTATCCCCTCTTCAGCCACTACCAGTAAGGCAGGACTACACAGGCTCATGACTGCTCAGGCCACGTACCCAGGCTAGTTCACAAGGGCCATGATCTTACTCCTCAGATTCCAATCAGGAGACCCCGGTCGCGATCCCGGCCAGCCTCCAAACGATAAACAGGTTGATAAGTGGAATCGGCTATAGCCACACCAGGTGTCTCATTAAGCCCGGCAGGCCCTCACCTCGCGATCTCGGTCATCCAGTCTGACTTACCCCTCATTTCCCTCCCCGTCCCCCACCATCCACTATCACTACTCCATACGTCTCACCGGCCCACTCTGTTCCAATCACATGGGTCTTATCGCCATTCCCACAGGTACACTCATATGCCCCAACCTATTATCTACATCCATTGAACCTCTTACGGTGGACCACCTTCTGTCCACAGCAATAATACGCTGGTGTACCATTCCCATCGAGGTAGCCATTCACGATACCCTTTTATACGTCTGATCATAGTCCCCTTCCGCACCGCACTCTACTTCCATTCCCAGCATCAAAACTCCTCATTCCCGTTAAGGAGTTCTCACTGCACTACGCAAATTGACCATGCCATACAAGCTATCACTTTAGCAAGTAGTAAAGCTTGATTGAGCAAGTCAGAGTTATCCAACGCCTTTAACCCCTTAAGGACACATGTCATGTGTTATGCCATGATCCCCTTTTATTCCAGAAGTTTGGCCCTTAACGGGTTAATCTACTACCTATTCACCCTCCACAATGGCACCTTGTCTACGTTTGGCTCTAACAGCAGCCCTAAGTACTCAACATCTTCGCACAAACCCTCTGCTGGACGCTCCTAAAAATATTCGGGTCATCCACTATCTGGATTAATTTTTTGTTGATTTAGCAGGTTCACAAACACCTAACAGTGTTCACACCACCACAGCCTCCTTTTCACAACACTCAGGGTCCCTCTGTCACCAGGCAACCTCGGGTTAGGGATGCCTAGCCCACTGTGACGGATGCCTTGCCGGCCTTTAGAGAGACTTCTACTTTGTCAGAGATCTACTCCAACGTGGCGGCCACCCTCACATGGGGTCATCTTTGGACCGGCAAGGCAGTTAAATGCTGCTCTGACAACTCCGGAGCCTGCGATTTCAATAGCAAGGGCGATCATACTCGTCGCCACTGTGGCTGATTCGGCAGATAGCAACCCCTCAGTTCTTTCAAGTCTACATTTTTATTCCTGGTGTCCACTACACAACTGCTGACACTTTGCACGCTCTCAATTTAAGGTTTTCTTTCAGGCACTCCCTACGATCCACTACATACCATTCCATGAGCTAATCTTGGACTAAGCACACAATTTCACCACGTACAGGTGTGCACGCTTCACACAGTTTCACGACCACTCTATCACTCACGCCAGGGCCTTGTATATTGTACATATCACAATTAGAGTTTGCTTGAATCAAGACTTTTGCAGTTACAAACTATTTTGTATTTTTGCCTCTTTCTCCAAACCTACAAATCAAGCGTATTACTAAAACCTCCTTTCCACAACTCTCTGTCTACCCAAGATAAAGGACCTAATACTGTACAAATCAATATAAACTGTGCCAATGAGGAGGCAGTTTGCCAGGAAAAAAACACCATCATATTTAGGTGTAGTGCCCCAGCTAGGAAATATCAAACCCTCCCCATCTCTCCAGTGCCCATCACACCTTGTCCCAAATATTTCTTACATTTAAGGTTGTTAATGACTGCATATCCTTATATAGTCTAATGCCCAAATATTTTATATAGGATGGGCTCCAGTCAAATTTGTATTCGACTTCAAAAGGATACTATAGTTCCAGGAATACAAAGCTGTATTCGTGGCACTATTGCTCCCTCTGCCCTTTATTTACTTACCTTTTCCCAGTGCCCATGTCCTTCAGCGCTGAGTCCTGGCTCTGCCCCCTCCAACGTCCTGCGACAAGTGGGCACAAATACCGCAGGCGCATTAGACCTCCTCATAGGAAAACATTGATTCAATGCTTTCCTATGGGGAAAATCTGAAGCTGAATGTCCTCATGCAGAGCGTGAAGATGTCCAGTGTCATTAACTGGACCAAATGTCCGTTACGATTCTGGAAGCCCTCTAGTAGACAGCACTAAGTGCAATAGGGACATTGAACTCAGACCACTTCCGTTAGATAAAGTGATCTGAGTGCCTACAATGTCCCTTTAAGACAGGCTGTCTGGGATTCTGTTAAGGTAATGGTTATGGCTTCAGATTTGAGGGTATTTACTTTATGGTAGAACCGCTAAAAGTGCAATCTTCCCATCATCCATCCATATTTCATTTACATGCTGTCAGTCTATCATTATTTATAAACCCTATTTGTTGTACTACACTGCTATTTGCCTTCTTATCAGCGTAATGAAGTGGTGAATCTATATGTCACATCATTAATATCGTGATTGCTGTAAACATAGTATTCCAATTTAACAATTGTCCATTGTTTAACTTTGTGCATCATCTCGGACTACTTTTGGTAGGTAGGGACTAACTAGCCTCTCGCAACCTCCTGTCTGTACCCAACGGTTAACAATTAACATGGGGGAAGGGAAGGGTTAGCTGGTGGTAAGCAGGGGTGGGGGGGGGGGAGGAGAAGAATATTTGCTTTCTCGTCATTGTCTGAAGTTGCCTTTGGTGTATCTTGCGTATGTTGTGTCTTTCCTTTGTATTTGTATATTCAGGCCATACGTGAAAAGTGAACCTGTATAGTCAAAAATATACCGAGGCTCAAACCATCTTCGCATATTATAACAAAGATGTACGCTCACCACAATAGACAGAAGTGTATATACTGTTAAATGTCAATGTCTAAGTTGTAAAGTAATAACTGCATAAAACATCATTGTATACCGACTGTTTGTACCTGATAAACTGCGGGGAAAAAAAGAAAGAAAAGAAAAGTGCAATCTTCAGTGCCTAGGGTGGATAGGATGTGTAGTTACTCCCAAAATGTTTGAATCCCTTTGGATAGTGCACGCCAGGGGTTCTAGGGCCAGGATGTAAAGCAAAGGGGATAAGAGACATCTCTGACTTCACCCAGTGCTGATGTTAAAGTATTTCAACATAACCAGAGAGAAGGACTGCTGCTGTGGGATTAGAATACATATACATGATTGCTGCTACAACCTTATTGTATCTTGCCTGGACCTGAGCAAGATATGCCCAGTGCAGCCTACTCCACATCCAGGGACAGGAGAATGCATCTGTCCTTAGTGTCTCTCACCACTGTCAGCATGTGTATTATTCTGGGGGTAGAATCTAAATCAGAGGCGTAACTACAAACCACAGGGCCCCGGTTTGAAAACTGCCCTGGGCAGTTCTCGCCTACTTCTCCCCTCCCCCCAAATGTCCACCCCCCACACACACAGAGACACATACACACACACACACATGCAAAATGTTTGTCACCCTCCTGTTTCCTTCCTTTTAGATGCAGGAGGGTGACTTTCCCTAGGGATCAGTGGTGGCTAAGGCTGATGGGAGTCAGAGTTACACCACGTGGGCTGGGACCGCAATACATGGCGGCAGGCACCCAGTTACTGGGTCCTGCAGGGTGGCCAGGCCCCCCTGGAGTGACGGACCCGGTTGCAGCTGCGACCCATGGGAATGCGGTAGTTCCACCAGTGATCTGAAGCCTGACGCCCCCTGATACAGCCTATCTGGTCATATTTTACCAGATCAGGGATAATCGTGATGCCAGTATTTTGGCATATACAGGTAGTTCCCGACTTACAAACTTATTGGTTCTGAAGCCTAGTTCATAAAGTGAGACCTAATTTCCCATAGACACAATGTAATAAACACGGGTTCCGTTCCTGACCGACAAATTTTTACATTGAAAACCTAAATTATTAAGTACAAATACAAAATGAAAGCATAGCAAATACATGTATGTTGTAGGAACGTTAAAGGCATGCATACATATTGAAATCTTCATCAAATTATCATCAATCCTCATACTCTTCAATGAAGAGACATGCTGCACTTGCTGAATGGGGGCACCTCTCTTAAGCCCTCCTACTTATTCATTTTCTTCATTATCAGCTTCCCCCTCTCCTTTATCACTCTGTTTTTGTACTCCTTTTATTTTTACAGCTTTCAAACTCTCCTCCTTCTCCTCTTACTTTCAAGCTTGCATCTCTTTTTTAGCTCTTTTCTTTTACTCCTTTTATTTTTACAGCTCTCAAACTTTCTTCCTTCTCCCCTTTTTCAGGCTTTTCAGCCCTCCTCCTGCTCCTTACTATTGCTGCCTGCCAAAACATGGTACAAAGGCAAACACACATACACACAGACAGCTATGTCAGACAAACACAGTCAAATCTCTACTCAGTAGCACGCAGTGCAATAATATTACAGGTATGCCCATGAACGCACAAAAAAATACAGTACAATCTAAACCTGTTTTTTAGACTTCCCTTTATCTTCAGGAACTGTGTTCCTGATCCTCATATCTCTTCTTTTCTACTCCTGACCACAAATTCTTCTTCTCTTCTTGTTTGTGCTCCAAAGCACTCTCCTTGGTCCTGATCTGTGGACCACTGACTCAAAATGGCGGTGAAACAAAATGGCGGCGCATCCAGGAAAAAGTTCACAAAGGCGGGAGTTCATAAAGTGAGAAATGCCTGTATCTTGTAATCCAGGTTCAGGAGCGAGATGGGAAAGCAGGTTGCCAACATTTCATTCTTTGTGTGTTATTAGTTTAAGCAGACTGTGATTGTCTATTGTTGTGACTTAGAAGATGATCAGATCACATTTTATGACCAATTTGTGCAGAAAGGGTTCACATACTTTTTCTTGCAACTGTATATTTTATAATATATTATATATATTATATATAATATATATAATATATTGCTACCTGGCATCACCAATTTTTTTTTTCTCATATGGACAGCTCAAATTTACAGGTTTAAATGTTCTGTACACAGGATAATAATACTGGATTCCCCCATTTGGTGTTCCTATATATTAAAGAGTCGCTGGTTATACGTGTTTACAAATTATACTTATAAAATTGCTAAAAAGTAGTTATAAGCAGGATGTACTTAGTCTGTCAGTGATACTCCCTACACACTGTAACAGAGTAGTAGGATTAACCAAGTTGTTCTGTTACTGGGAGGATTCTGGGGTAACGTGCAGAAATTCAATGCATTTTCCAAAACTATGCTTACACAGCATTATGTATTACACAATACAGAACAATACTCCTCTGTATTACTTCTTGTCATTGTGAAAATGTTATGATACAATTCTAGTTTATTTTTCAGTACCTATTCAAACCAGCACGCTCGCGTCTGCCTAAATTCATGGGGAATAACTCCTCGATCTGGTACGGCGCAGGGGGACTTGTTAAAGACAGACAAGACTATGGCACTCGCTCAGTTAAAAACCATCATACCTCAACGTGACTGGGCCCACACTCCCAACAACCGTAGTCAGCCTTGATAACGGCAATTCAATGGCACGATGGGTCTCATATTTTTCACACCATAATTCAATTTCGTAGCTACAAGCCAGTTATGTAGTTTACTTCAATAATATTAATTCCCTATATAACTTATAATAGGCCGTTAATTACTCTAGCTAAACTACTCTGGCTAATTTCCTTAAGTGGTATCTCCTTAGTCCCCAATTTTTCAGGTTGTATGATCATGCTGCGGGATCATATCTATTTAACCTCGCCCTGGGACATGCACATACATACGGAATTCTGAATGCTTACAAGTCCAGTCATCACAGAGAACTGAACACATTTATGTCTTACAATTTACCAACCACTAATTCTACGCCAGTAGGGGGGGTACCGACTATATATACAAGTTACATAAAGTTAGTTGACATTGGAAGAAGTACTCAGTGCTACTTAAACCATGCAGTGAGATTTACCAGCTCAAATATTGCATCTTCCAGCTCAAACCGTTCAGGTGAACTCTTTAATTACAGGTGCAATACAAGCAGTAGTACTGATCATCCTTCTGTCACAGTAATATTATGTTTCAAACGTCAGGCGATGTCAAACTCACATTAGGTAAGTTCTAATTACAATGACTACCAATCAAACACGTCTACGTAATCAATACAAATGCCAGTCAGGGCAAGCCATTAACATGTCTACTAACTGCACCAACACTACGACCGCCACATACTAATTCAAACCAAAAGTCAATTGCTAAGGACTTACCGCTACACGCCGGAACCTCACATGGTCCTCCATGAGAATTCAATCATACGTAACACAATTTTTACTGACATAGTTATAACAAGTTACTTTACGTGACAAGCTATCCATCAGAATATTGACTGTTATTCTGTTTTGGTTTAGAAGTGTTACACCTGTAGGCATCTTAGGACACGTTATATTTGCGATCCAAAGCATAACATTTATAACGTTTTATCATACCGACTCATACAATCTGTCGAACAAAAATGGGACAATCCTCTTCACTTTCAGCTCATAAAGTGCACATTTTCTCATCTGATGATAACTGCATTTCCCTTTTAAATTCTTTCGGGCCAGAGCACAATCGGTAGTGTCATCAGGTACCTTTTCCAGTCCTTCTCTCTCCAATTCTATCCAGGTGGTTCACCCACACATGATTACCTTTACAACCATTCTACGAGGCCAGCTTCCCACCTCTACACAGAGGTTTGTCCAAAGGCCCAACTCATAGTTAGTGCCTCGCATACTCTTCTAAAGGGTTAAGGTCAGGGCCTCACATGTCATGGCCACTCGTATTGACCCTTTTACAGCCACCGAGAGGACAACAACCCGCTACAACGCATTGTAGCCACTAGCCCACACGGCCCAAATCATAGGTAGAGCCTCTCACCGCCACTTGGCAACTAGCAGGGCCTACGTAGTTAATAGGTAAAAAGAAAAAGAAAAATAGAGCCAAAAAAGTACTGGCAGATAGTGTTAAAATGGGGGATAACCCCTAAATAGTTACTTGCTGAACCAGCACAAAAAAACTCTTATCTAGCTGCTTAACTAGCAGAAGGAGATAATTGTATCAAACTAAGGAGGACTAAGTGATGAAAAAAAGTATCTATTTTCACAAATATATGCGGTGCAGGAAACTCGAGGAAGCTCAGTAATAGAAAACGTCCCAGATTCTGTAGTATGCGTTAAAAGTGGAACGCTTCCTAGCCCTGAGCAGGGTATCTACCACCACATAAGAGAAAACCTTATTCAACAGCCTTTCCCTTTCAACCTCCATGCCATCAGGTTGAGGGAGGACGGGTCTGGGTGGAGAACAGGTCCTTGACACAGATGGTCTGGGACTCTCGGAAGACTCCAAGGTGGCTTTACACAAAGGCTCTGCAGGAGAGGAAACCAGGGTCTGCGCGGCCAAAACAGGGCTATGACTATGTGGGAGATGTGAAGCATCCTCATTCTCCTTAGAATGGGAAAAATCAGGGGAAAATACATACCCCTCTCGAAATCGCCAGTTGCTGGAAAGGGTGTCCCTCCCCATGGCTAGAGGATCATAGTCCTTTGTGAAGAAACATTCCACCTTCCTGTTCTGTCATGTCGCGAACAAGTCCACTTGAGGAAGGCCCCATCTGTCCACTATCATTTGGAACACGTCATGCAACAAAGTCCCCTCTCCCGGATCGATTCTGGATCTGCTGAGGAAATCCGCGATCTGATTCTGTTTCCCGGGAGATTAACTGCTGTGAGGCCTGCCAGGTGTCGTTGAGACCATGACATCAACTGATGCATAAACACCATCATCCTATGGCTCCAGGTGCCACCCTGATGGTTGATGTAGGCTACCACCGCAGCATTGTCTCACCGAATCTTCACCCAACGGTGACGAATCAGTGGAGAGAAATGTTTCAGGGCTTCGAGAACAGCAAAGAGTTCCAGGAGATTGGAAGTCAAGTTGTCCGCAGGGAACTTCCATTACTCCTGCGCAAAGTTGCGTTGGCAATGGGCTCCCCAACTCTAAAGGCTGGCATCCGTCGTTATTACTATCCACGGAACGTCTCCCAGAGGGAAGCCCTTGGCTAAGGAGACACTGTTTAGCCACCAAACCAGGGAATTGTGAACTGACAACGGAATCTTGACGGGCTGGAGTAGACTTTTTTTTAGGAGAATTGGAGGAGGAAGTTCGCCTGAAAGCTCCTCATTCTCCATTGTGCCCACCTTGTCAGTCCTATCATGGAGGGCATGAAACCCAGGAGACTCATCGCCTTCTTCGCTGAAGTCACCTTGCATGCCAACATCTCCACAACCTGTTTCTGTATTCTCAGGATCTTCTCTGGGGAGAGTTGAACCGTCCCCCGTGGAGTTGAACTGAACAGAGCACCCAGGTATGTCATGGACTGACTCGGGCAGAGATGGCTCTTTTTGACATTGATCCTCCAACCGTAACGTTGTAGGAACTGAAGGCAAACCGTTGCATGGGAGGACAAACTATCCTCGTCGTCCGCCACAATCAGGATGTCGTCCAGGTAATGGAAGATGGATATACCCTGTTTTCTCAGTTTTGCAATAAGAACAAGCACTTTTGTGAAGGTCTTTGGAGCCGTGCTGAGACCAAAGAGCAAGGCCCTGAATTGGAAATGAGCCTCCCCTACTGCGAACCTCAGGTATTTCTGATGCACCAGGGCTATAGGGATGTGGAAAAAGGGCATCCAACTAGTCTATTGATAACATCCACTGATTGAGAAAGACAGCCTTCACTATAGATTGAAGGGACTCCATCTTGAATCTGCGGATATGCAAGTATCGATTTAGTCTGTGTAAATTTAGGATGGGTCGCCACCCTCCCGAGGACTTTTCGGTCAGAAATAGGTGTGAATAGAAGCCGTGAGTCCTTTCTGACTATGGGACTCCTTTTTGTAGAGAAGAAGACCTGGAGAGCAAGCCTTTTTACTTTGTCTCCCAGCCACTTTGTGATTTGGAAGGAACTGGAAGGAGGGTGTTTGCAAAATTCTAGAAGATATCCCCTTCTGATGATATCCAGAACCAAATTGTCGCTTACGGATTCCTCCCATGCCACACAGAATTGGAGCAAGCGAGCTCCAACACCGCCTGGCAGGTAGATGAGCCCGTCACAGATTCCTGGGGTTCTTGGAGAATGCAGAACCACGGGACTTGCTGCCTCTAGCACCATGTTGACCACTCCTCCAGGATTGATTTCTCCCATATTCCTTACCCGGTCTGTAGGATCTGCTATTATGAAATGGGTAATAGTCCCTTTTTGCACGAAAGGAACCTTTGGGCCTGTTGTCTTGAGGCAGAAATTCTCCATCCAAACCTTAAGCGCCCTGGATACTGACATAAGGGCCACTGCTGGGTGCAGGCCAGTACCTGAAGCCACATATGCTTTGGAAAGACTGAAGTCCATCTTTCTGTACATAGGGTCTTTCAAGAACCCGCATCAACAGGCAAAGTGGTACATTTGGCCAATCTAACCACGGCCGCATCCATCTTGGGAGCGGAATACCACGCTTCAGCGTCCTCAGAAAGATTCAGTCTGGAAAATCTTCCTTTTGCGGAGGATTTTCTGTATGATCTGGACCATTCCTACTTGATGAGGTTTTTATAGTCACATGGATTGGGAAAGTCGCCCTCTTCCTCCTGAGGTCAGAGAAGTCGCGACTGGATGTGGAAGGCTCATCCTTAGAAGATTCCTTCAAACTGAGAGTCTTGCAGACCCTGGATATCAAATGGTAAATTTCAGCAGGTTCCAGGAAATCTGGAGCTGGAAGCACCTCATCCTCAGAAGAAGAACCCAGATCTCTCATGGATTCCATAGTCATGCACTCCACATCAGAGACGTCTGGAGAACATTCCGAAGGTTCCAAACACCTTGGTCACTTGCGGGACTTCCCAGCTTCCTGAATGCCCAGAGCGACCGCTTGTGAAATATACTGCATTATGTCAGGCGCAGATTGGATGGAGGACTGCCTTTGAGATGGGCCTGCAGCCACAGATAGGCAAGAAAAACAGAGACATTTCCCCTCCAGGGCTCTGTTATCACAGGATTCACATTGTGTCCTTTTGGGCTACTTCCCTTTGGACGACACTGAAGCTCTAGTCCCCTTAGAACTGCAGAAATAGGGACAGAACAGTGTATCAGTGATCCGCACTCTTTTAAATGCCAGATAAAACAAACCAGAAAAAACATGGCTTACCTATAAGACTTAGGTTGTGACCTTTTGTGATGTGGGGAAGAATCAGAATCAGAGGAATATGAGAGTTCCATATCCATCTGCAGAACCAAATTCAAGAAAGAATTTCAAATTAAAATTCAGAACTAATTGAAGGATACCACTTTAAAAAATAAAAATACATTTACCTTAATGAAAAGCAGACAAAATGAAAATCCTGCAGATTATAGGAGGAAGCAATGCAGCATTCGCCAGAATGATTCCCATGAGTGTGTGAACCAGGGGCTGCTAAATAGGCATCTGACGTCACACACAGAGCTCCTGTGTGAATCAGACGAACGAACAGACGAATTACTCATTTGTGTGAACAAATGAGCGTTCGCCAGAATTCATGCAAAAGGCTAAAATTCATGTGAACAGCTAAAATTTCAGGTGAACGGCTAAAAGCACGAACACATAACCAATCAGCAAACCATATGAACGCATGCGCATTCGAAAAAACGAATGCCAGGTTAAAAATGAAAGTAACCACAGGGACTTAGCCCTTCAGGAGGACGGCGGAAAAGGCAGAGGGAAGTCGGAAACAGGGAGACGTCCAGACCAGCTAGGTACACGTCCAGGTCCATATTCACCTGCCCACTGCTACCCCTAGGGTCACTGCAGCATTAGGGAACCAGGCATAACAGCTTGCTACCCCATGGGTTACAGCAAGTACCAGACCCCTGGTCACTAAAGGAGTACTCTCCAGGGGGTCACCTTTGCGCAGGGCCATCTTCCCAAGGGAGAGAGGCTGAACTCCCAAGGGGCCAGGGGAACAAATCCCCAGGTAAGCCATAAAAAAAATAATAATAATAATAGTTCCAAGGAATAAACACATGTCCTGTAGGGATAGGACAGGAACAAAAAGACTGAGGGAGGAGGGGATAGGAGGAGGTACTTATAGTCAGAAACACTGGTCAGATATTTGTTTTTTGCTTTTTTTCACACAAAAACAAATATGAAGGCTAACTTTGGCCAGTGTTGGTGACTAAATGGCTACTAAAAAAGACTGGACATACCCCACTTGCAATACCATGGGTTTTCTACTTTTGCAAATGGTATGCCATCATGGGGGTAATTCTCATTCCTGGGTTACCACAAAGGTAACATTACTAATCTGGCAAATTTCAATGTGAAAAAACAGAAAAATGGAATGTGCTATATTTGACCCTGTAACTTTCCAAAACACTGTAAAAACTGTTAATGGGGGGTACTGTTGTACTCGTGAGACTTTGCTGAATCCAATTTTTGCAGTTAAAGCTAACAGTATCATGACATTTACAGCTAAAATGTCAGGCGGAACTAAAAAAAAATAGAAAAATCTTAATTTCTGAGTTTTTTTTTTTTTTTTTTTTTTTAAATTCTTTATTTTTGACAGTGCAGTGAGATGTATACACATTTCAAAAGGCATGAATATATATATTACTAGACATACATTCAAGTAAGGTAGAGAGTTATTCATACTGCACTGTTTTTTTTTTTTTTAAATAAGTCAAGAAGAACATAGTATAGGACAAACGTGTGAGGGTCTCAGCCAGCATGACAGCGTTTGGGGGTCATAGTCGTGTGCAGTGAGTGGATGGGTCTGAGATTGAGGCAGCTAGGCTCCCTATGCGTCAGCTAGGCGTGAGAGAGAGTGAGTGACACGTCAATGAGTTTAAGGCCATCTATGTGGGCAGTTTAATGAAAACAAATAAAAAAACGAAACAAAATGGTGTCAGAACGGGTGTCATTTATGGTGTCATTTATTAGGACCCTAGGGTACTTATGCGTCGTCTCTGATGTGGGTCGATTAGTTCCCTGTCAGGGGTAACCTCCCTCCTGTTTCCCGTATGCAGTTGCTTACTGTTCTGAAGCATGTCGCTAGGGTAGTGTGTGGGAGGTGGGGGAGGGAGGGTTGCTTCGCGCATGGTGCGGTCATGTTTAGCAGAGCAGAGGGTGTGGGTGTTAGTATGTGCCAACTTGCTGCAGGTAATAGTTATGTCGGTCTTAGCATATTGACCATTAAAAACAAAGGTAACACATTAAACTTAAATAAAATGAGTAAGCAACATGTTGAACTTGTTCAGCCAAGGAACAGAGTACTTTCATGTGTGCCTGGCAGGGCAGGTGTCTGAGCGTCTATCGGTGTTGGGGTTGGAAGTGACCCGATAGTCCTTTAAGGAAGGGCAGCCAGATGGGCTTTTATTCTCAGGTCAGTTTCTCCGGCCCTGGGCGTCTTGTCGTGCGGGGTATGAATTCCTTGATGGCAGAGGGGTCTAAGTGAGTCAGTCCCGTACCTGCCACACTCTTCGTTCCTGTGATACCAAGCTTGCCCATGAAAGCGTCCAGTTCTGCATAGCTCCGTGCCTTATAGGCAGTGTTTAGGTGTGTGAACATCAGTTGTCTAGGTGTACCCCAGCGGTATGGAATATTCTGCGATTGAAGGAGTTGTAGAAGCGGCCTCAGGGACCTGCGCCATGCAATGGTGTTCCGGGTGAGGTCTGGGAATGTCGTCAAAGATGAGCCTTCAAAACGTAATGGGGTCTTTCCCTTTATGGCTTGGAGCAGGAGGGCCTTATCCGACATGGATTGAAAACGGATGATAAGGTCTGCGGTTGCGGACATGGGCGCTGTGGGAAGTTTCGGTAGACGGAACAGGCCATCTAATCTCACCGTTTTTGCTTGCTTGGGTGGCAGCAATGTGCTGAACAGCCTGCGGATGTAATGTGGTAAGTCCGCCAGGTCGATCGAGCCTGGAACGCCGCGGAGTTTGAGGTTGTATCGCCGTTTTTGGTCTTCCATGGCATCCATTCTATCTGTGGTAAGTAATTGTAGTTTGGAGATTTCAGCTATTTGGTTCTCTACCACTGTGAGTCTGGAGTCCTGTGTGCTTGTTGTGGCCTCTAGGAGTGTGATCCGCGAGGTGGCCTTTTCAACCGCCGTTTTAAAGTCCGCCATGTCCGCTGCAATGTTTGTTCGCAGCTCGGCGAGCATGTCCTTTAGCTGGGCGGCAGTTACCGGCTCGGTTGAGGCTTGTTGAGGGATCGTGGGTCTCTTGGGCGCATTGTGGGGTATCTCCTCTCCCATATCGAACGGGTTATCTCCCGATGAGTAAGAGGTCTCGTCTCCCTCCAGCGCCATCTTGTCCCATGCGGCCTTCTGGGCACCCCGCAGTAGTTCGCCGATGTCTCGGCTTGTTGGGGATCGATCACCCTTGGGTTTTTTATTCTTCCGACCCATATTCCTTACTGCACCTCCGATGACTGGTTTTGCCGGAAAAAATCGCCTTTTTCACTGAGGTTTGTCAGTTTTGAGGCTGATTGTGCTCGGAGCTCGGGGAAAACGTGTCCGCTCTGTTCCTCAGCTGGCTCCACCCCCCCCCTAATTTCTCAGTTTTTAAAAAAAATGTATTCATAATAAATTATGTTTCAAATATGAATATATAATAAGTGCGGGTGCACTGAATATGAAAGAGGTGAATTACGGTTGAACAGACATGTAGCGCAAATTCCAGTTTTTGTTTACATTTTGTTTTGATTAGAACGTGTACTATTGACTCCGTCCTGCCGGGGTTAAGTAAGTAGATTTGTAGGGGGCGGGGCCGAACCGCCGAGCTGGAGTCCAGCTCCTGCTAAGCATCCACAATTATGCACCTAAAAATGGCATACGACCTAAAAATAAGCCAACAGCACGGATACTCGGTGCCAAGGAGACACCAGATACAGGGAGAGGCTGGCTCCTGGAGCTACAGTCCCCTGAAGGCGAAGCCCTCGCCGACCGAGTGGAGGCCTAAGCCGGAGATGAGAGGGGCGGACGGCTGCTGCCCCTCTATCCTGCCTCATGGCGCCGAACTGGAAGCTGAGACCCGGGTGGACCCAGCTCCGTTCCCCCCAATACGGACCGGCGGGGGTGATCCCGGTCCTCACCCAGAGGCTACGCACCCAGGGCCCGAAGACGGGGCCATCCCGCTCGAGGGCATGAACGCACCACCCAAGATGGCGGATGCCATGTGTGCCGAGACCGGCGGACGGGACTGCTCCTTCGTGGAGAACAGAGCGACTGACAAGGACACCAGAAACGAGTCCAGGGGGCAGAAAGAGCCCAAGCACACCGTACAAAGCACCGCAGCCCCGCGAGTAACCATTCACCCGCCCACCCCACGGGCCGTATCACAGGCAAACAACGGCGGAGGCCTATCCAGACTCATAACGGCTGCTACACTGACTCACAGCGCCCACTACCCACCCATGCCAGTGACTGTAGTCCTCACAACAGAAGGTACTCCCACAACTGGGCCCACCACAAACCTACCCTGCACGCATCACGCAGCACAACGGCCCAGAAAGGGAAACCACAGGGCCCACCAGCACACAGACGTATCAAATAGCCTCCAAACATTCTCCCTAATAGACACTCCCCTCCGGACGTCCAAAGGAAGCACTCTCTGCTGTTTGGGGAGACAGCCCATGGGACACCCACAAAGACCACCAAGACACCCCAGAAGCGGCAGATTGGGCATTGGCTAAGCATAGGCCCGCGACTATTAACAAGGCCTGGGGCCCACTAAGCCACAGGCCCCTGGGATGTAAACCACCATAAGAACTCTAGACCAGCCAGGGTGAAATACCACTATTGTACTACTCGTTAATTATAATTTATTATTAACGTGTCTATATATTGGCATCTGCAGTATACTATATAATTTACCGTTAATTCTCATAGATCCTTATGTACCTAATGTTAGAAGCGACAGATAAATAGTATTGAAGCGACTGACAATAGTTTAGAAGCAACAGATAATAGCATTAAAGCGACTGATCGTAGTATTGATGCGACTGTAAAAAGTATTGAAGCGACTGACAATAGTATTAAAATGTAAGCTCATGACCCAAGCGCAAGCACATTCAACGTAATTCAACCGAATGTTCCTACTAAGCAGTTGTTCATTTATAAATATAAAAATTGTGCATGTATTATTGATAACCCCACTGTTATAAATTCTTTGACAATGCAAGAGGATTGGCGTTGGGGTACCTCGCGCAAGTATGTTACCTCATTATGCACTACAAAAATAAATAATAATAAAAAAAAAAAGTAAGTGGATTTGTGTGCAGGTTTCATCTTAATTTGAATTCTCCTTTCTGGTTTTGGTAAGTTTTTCCTTTATTGAAGGTATTTTACATATTTTTCTGTATCTATCAATCTCTACTTGTTTAGCAGAGATTTGCTTTGTTAAGGATAAAAAGGAATCTTATACAGTTATGGATTCAGATCCCTTTGCTCCCGGAAAAAAGATCACACTCTAAGAGACATAGGTAAGCCATTCTATTTTTTCTGTCCTTACTAAACAAAAGAGTGCCTATTAATAATTGGAATTCCATATGATGATCGCTCTACGGGAAGAAAATAATCCTGATCATACAAGGGAAGTCACACTAAAGAATGGTTTGTGAGGCATATGATAAGGGACAGGGGCGTATTAGCCGCGAGGCAAACAAGGCATTTGCCTTGGGCGGCATTTTCCAGGGGGCGGCAAAAAACGCCGCCCCCAAATGCCCAAGGCAAATGTCTTGTTAGCCTTGCGGCTAACAGACATGCTGGGCTGGTTGCTGGGCGGCCGGCGAGGGAGCTCTTCCCCTGAGCTCTCTGCTCAGCTCCCTCGCGCGCCGCCCGCAGAGTGAGACTGGGAGCCGGAATATGACGTCATATTCCGGCTCCGCCTCCCAGCCTCACTCTGCGGGCGGCGCGCGAGGGAGCTGCGCAGAGAGCTCAGGGGAAGAGCTCCCTCGCCGGCCGCCCAGCCTGCCCGCCAGTGCCGTCCTGCAGCCACTGGACCGCCAGGGAATGGGAGAACCCCCCCACCCCCAGCATTCCCAAAGGTAGGGGGGGGGGGGGAGTAAATAAAAAAAAAAAAATGTGTTAATGTGAGTGTGTGTGTGTGTCTCTGACTGTGTGTGTCTGTTAGTGTGTGTGTGTCTGTTAGTGTGACTGTGTGTCTGTGACTGTGTGTGTGTGTGTCTGTTAGTGTGTGTGTCTGTTAGTGTGTGTCCGACTGTGTGTGTTTGTTAGTGTGTGTGTCAGACTGTGTGTGTGTTTGTTAGTGTGTGTGTCTCACTGTGTGTGTCTGTTAGTGTGTGTGTCTCACTGTGTGTGTGTCCGACTGTGTCTGTTTGTAAGTGTGTGTCCGACTGTGTGTGTTTGTTAGTGTGTGTGTCAGACTGTGTGTGTGTTTGTTAGTGTGTGTGTCTCACTGTGTGTGTCTGTTAGTGTGTGTGTCTCACTGTGTGTGTGTCCGACTGTGTCTGTTTGTAAGTGTGTGTCCGACTGTGTGTGTTTGTTAGTGTGTGTGTCAGACTGTGTGTGTTTGTTAGTGTGTGTCTCACTGTGTGTGTCTGTTAGTGTGTGTGTCTCACTGTGTGTGTGTCCGACTGTGTGTGTGTTTGTTAGTGTGTGTGTCCGACTGTGTGTGTTTGTTAGTGTGTGTCTCACTGTGTGTGTCTGTTAGTGTGTGTGTGTCCGACTGTGTGTGTTTGTTAGTGTGTGTGTCTCACTGTGTGTGTCTGTTAGTGTGTGTGTCCGACTGTGTGTGTTTGTTAGTGTGTGTGTCCGACTGTGTGTGTCTGTTAGTGTGTGTCTCACTGTGTGTGTCTGTTAGTGTGTGTCTCACTGTGTGTGTCTGTTAGTGTGTGTGTGTCAGACTGTGTGTGTGTGTGTGTGTCTGACTGTGTGTGTCTGTTAGCTAGTGTATGCGTATCTGTCAGTGAATGTGTGTGTATTTAGAAGGCGGGGCAGGGGGGAAGGGATGGGTGGGGGTGGCGCGCGCGCGCCGGGGGGGTGTCTGAGTTTTGTCCTGCCTAGGGCAGCACAAAACCAAGATACACCACTGATAAGGGAGCCTTGTAAAAGTAGAGTCTCTGCACAGACTGTCTGAAAGTGGCTACAGGCCCATCTACCCATGTCCCGTGTATTATGCAATATTAAACAGGAGGTATCTCAAGACGTAATAGAAGCTGTTAAAACTTGGATCCTCTGGATAATTCCCAGGGTGAATACTCTTAGGAATCTTTAGAGATGGATACATTCAGAGATATGGAATCATCGGAGGAGGATATTCAGCCTATTTCAGTAGTTCCAGAGTCCTTTTACCTCTAGCCTTTCTTTTCGGATGTCAGAGGGTGAACAATATATCTTTTCCAGTTCCCGGTCCCCTTAAGATCCTTAATGGAGGAATGGTTTTATACTGAGATAAGTTTTCAACACAAGGGAGTATATCAGTCTTCATCCATTGGAATTTAAGACACTAGTACCTGGGACTCTGCTCCTAAGTAGATGATGCAGACTGGCTAAATGTTCCTCTCTGTCTGTAAACAATGCGGGATCTCTCTGAAACTCCATGAAGTATACATGGTCCTGCTCCTCTCTGAAGCCTATGTGGCAGCTGGCACAGGCATTTATCTTACTGTAAGGTCTTACCTAAATCTCTAAGGATCTAAGATTGGTATGGATAATTTAGAGGATCATATCAAAGATAAATTTCCTTTGTCTGTTGACAATTTACAAGTCATTAATCCGGAAATAGTCTTCAGTTAAGAAGCCTAAGTAGGTTGCATTATATTCTAACCAGAAATATGACTTTGTATCTATTAGCTCGGCTCTTTGGCTTAGTACCTGGTCCACAGATGCATCCTCCTATATTAATGGATCAAGAGAACGGCAGAGGGCAGGAAAGCTTGTCTACTTCAAGACCTAAGGTTCAGGAGCTCCTTTCGATCGAAAGACTCTCATTAACTTCCTTCTCGGACCAAGGTAGTTCACACCAGGAAGTGAGTATGGTAGATCTCAACCTTGATGTAAGTGGTCATTATTCTACCAGAGGAAGAGAAAAGGTTAAAAGAGATGCTTTGTAAATCTCATGCCTTCAATTAAAGGAAGCTATTGTGAGAATTTTTTTAAAGCAACTAGAACACAAAGAATCTGTTTCTAACAGGTGTTGGAGATCCATTCTAGTTTACAGGATTATTTAACATTCTTCTTTATTAACCCCTTAAGACCGCAGCCAAATGTACAAGTTGTGATCCAAAAAAACGTAAACAAAACCTGGCATTTGCGCTATATGTCTGTCCAACCATAATTCACCTCTTTCATATTAAATGCACCCCCCATTATTATATATCATTTTATTCAGGGGAAACGGGGCTTTCGTTTAACATCAAATATTTAGGTATGGAACATAATTCTAACTGTGAATGTCATAATACTGTTTGCTTTTACTGCAATACAATACACATATTTGTATTCAGCGATGTCTCGCGTGTAAAACAGTACCCCTTATGTACAGGTTTTATGGTGTTTTGGGAAGTTACAGGGTCAAATATAGCGTGTTACATATTTCAGTTTTTTTACATTGAAATTCGCCAGATTGGTTACGTTGCCTTTGAGACCATATGGTAGCCCAGAAATAAGAATTACCCCCATGATGGCATACCATTTGCAAAAGTAGACAACCTAAGGTATTGCAAATTGAGTATGTCCAGTCTTTTTTAGTAGCCACTTGGTCACAAACACTGGCCAAAGTTAGTGTTAATATTTGAAAATGCAAAAAACTAATTTGAACGCAAATTTTGGCCAGTGTTTGTGACTAAGTGGCTACTAAAAAAACTGAACATACCCTATTTGCAATACCCTGGGTTGTCTACTATTGCAAATGGTATGCCATCATTGGGATAATTTTCATTCCTGGGCTACCATACGGTCTCAAAGGCAACCTGGCGAATTTTAATGTGAAAAAACTGAAACGCAAACCTTATATTTGACTCTGTAACTTTTGAAAACACCATAAAACCTGTACATGAGGGGTACTGTTATACTCAGGAGACTTCGCTGAACACAAATATTAGTGTTTCAAAACAGTAAAACGTATCACAACAATTATATCGTCAGTGTAAGTGCCATTTGTGTGTGAAAAATGCAAAAAATGTCACTGTCACTGACGATATCGTCGTTGTAATATATTTTACTGTTTTGAAACACTAATATTTGTGTTCAGCGAAGTCTTCCGAGTAAAACAGTACCCCCCATGTACAGGTTTCATGGTGTCTTGGAAAGTTACAGAGTTAAATATAGTGCTAGACAATGTAATTCCCTGAACTTTTGGCCTGGGTTGGCAGGCAGGTCCTGCAAATTGTAATTAATAAAATGACCTAATTATGTAAAATTATTACATAAATATATGCGTAGAATTATTATATATATATGTGTGTATATATATATGTGTGTATATATATGTATATAATTTTTTTTAATTATTTTTATTTATATATAGGTATATACATAGTGATATATACGTATATACTTATGTATATAGATATATATATTATTTCGTTCTACATGTATTTTGATATCAATATATATATATTAATTTTAAAATACTGTTTGAACGAAATTACGCATGTTTATATATTTTTTATCTATTTTTTATTTATTATTTTTTTATTTATTTTTTTAACGTATTTATATATTTATTTATTTTTTATTATATATAAATATATATATAATGAAAATTATATATATATTTAATCAATATCATTGTACGTGTATTTTGATATTAATATATATATATATAATTATGTATATATTAATATTAAAATACACGTAGACAGTGTATGCATATTTATGTGTATGTGTGTGTATATATATACTTAGATCATATATATAATAAATATATATATGATCTAAGTATATATAATTTATTTTTACACTGTTTTAACATTTTTTATTTTTTTTTCAGACAACAGGGGGAGTACCTGTCATTACAGGCACTCCCCCTGCTGGCAATGCCTTGGACGGCTATGCCGTCCATGTGATCGCGGGGTCCTCGCAAGGACCTCGCGATCACATGGCCCTGGGTGGCTGAAGAGGACGCAGGGGGACTCCCTGGGCTCCCAGGTAAGTCCCCCATACCGCGATCGCCGGCGTGGGATCGCCGGCGACCGGGTAAGTACATAAGATCGCAGGGCGTACTATGCCGTCCTGCGGCTTTTAGAGCCACCAAAATAAGGACGGCATAGTACGTCCTGCGGTCTTAAGGGGTTAAGGTAGTATTCCTAGTACATTGGATGATGTCTATAGATTTGCAGGATGCTTGTTGCCATGTATCCTTTTTTCCTGGTCTGTTTCTAATTAGGCGATCATTCAAATTCATTCTACCAAGGAGGTTCTAAGTTCTTCAATCCAGGGCTCATCTTGGAATTAGCCACATCACCTCAGAGATATATGTCTCTGCACTCTCTGATCTCTCTTTTCATAAAAGGGCTTTGATATGGAAGTATCTAAATTTCTGTTGGCTGTATTTATATGATTCCTCAGTTAACTATTACTCCCTGTGGAATTTTTCCCTTTTTTTTTTTTTTTTTTTAGGGCACTGAAATCTTCACCCCTTTCAACTATGAGAGTATATCTCTCCACAACTGCTTAATATTAAGTTAGTTCTATCGATGACATTAGCATGGACTGAAGGATATTTGATCCTTAAGCACTATTTTGCATAGAACCCTTTACTGCCTTCCACAATATATCTAAAGCCTATTGATTAGAATGTAGAGTCAGAAATAAAACTTTCTCCTCCTGTCCTAGATAGATGTCTTAAGATCTATTTCTAAATTTTCTATAGATCCGCTTTCTGGATTTTTCTTTTTTTGGTACATTTGAGTTGGTCAATTTGATAATGTGCCAATAGTGGGCAATCAGTTTTTCATTTCCAGTGTCCTTATGAGGTGTGTGTGTTGTCAATTTGCGTTCATATTTTGGTCTTGTGTACTTTTTTTCCTCCCTTGGTTATTGCTTGGGTATTACCCATTGTTGTGCTGCCATGAATATTGCCAGGAAAAAGGAAAATGTATTCCTACTTACTGTAATTTTCTTTTCCTAGTCATAGGCCATGGCAGCACAAAGATCTCGCCCTGGGATATTGCTGGAAACAAGACTGAGGGTGGGAGGGGTAGGAGTGGTTACTTATACCTTCTGTTTTTTTTTTTTCAAATTCTTTATTTTTGGAGTGACATTGGTATTTCTGCGTATAACACATCATCAGTTACAATACAAGTTCCTTTGTTGACAATGGTATGGGTACAATTAGCACTGGAACATACCGCGTCCGCGGTTTAGGTATATTTTCTCAGAGTCGTTAGTGTTAGCTAATTGGTGTCACATTTATACATTATATACATTGTACATAGAAATAGTACAATGAGAAACGATAATAAACATAAAGGGAGAACGACAAAGAGAAAGAAAGAACATATTAAAGGTGCACGCTATAGAGGTATCTAAGTATAATCGGTTACACCATGTAGTATCCAGCCCGGAGGGTCGAGCCACGTAGCCCAGACCTGAGCTCTGAGCGTGGGGTATCCACCCTTGTAACATCAAACACTGCTCATTGGCCGGATGCTCAAAGAGTAAGTCCTCCCGCTGCTGCTGATGAGTGGACTTAGTCTGTTGTCCCTCATCCTCTCAGGTAGGAAGTAACCGAGGGGGGGGGGGGGGGGTTGGGTAGTCTGGGGGAGGGGGAGGGAGGGGATTCCCATGGTGAGCATCGGAGCGCCGTACCGGAGGAGTTTCACTTTTTACCAGTCAAGTGTGGTAGCGGTGGAAGGCAGTGTATCAGTGGGGTGGTCCTAGTGTGGTCTACTTATGAACCCCAGTCACCAGCCATCCACATTTCCCAGGTTTTTTCGTATGTTTTTATATTACCTCTCACTCGTGCTGTGAGGTCGTCCATAACCCGTATGTCCTTTATTTTAGGAATTACTGCGGTCACCTGGGGGATTTCTGGTTTAAGCCATGCCTGTGCCATGGTAAGTCTGGCCACTAACGTGATTTTATGAAGCAGTTTTTGGTGCTTCCTAGGCCAATCGTCTAGAGTTCTCGAAAGTAAAAATACCCATGGGTCTATAGTTATGTGCCTGTGGAATACTTGTTGTAATAGGGTCCCTACATCTCGCCAGAAAGCCTGTGCTTTAGGGCATTCCCACCACATATGGATGTAGGTCCCCTTATGCCCGCACCCTCTCCAGCACAGGTCGTCTGGGGTTTTTCCCATGCGATATAGTTTTGTCGGGGTCGTATACCATCTCAGCATGGTCTTGTAGGCCTGCTCTTGTTGGGTGACGCATATCGAGATAGTTTTGTTCACTTCACAGATTTCCCTCCAATCTGTGCCCTCTAGTGTCTCATTTAGGTCAGTTTCCCACTGTGTGGTGTAGGGGAGGCTACCCCAATCTGAGCTGTTTGTGCATAGGTGCGCGTAGAGGTTGGATATCAACCCCTTTGGGGGGTTTTCTTTGAGGCACATTCGCTCGAAGCCTGTGAGTGCGGTAGTTGCTGCCGTTTTTGCTAATTTATGTTGTGCGAAATCTCGTATTTGCATGTATCTGAAGAAGTCTGAGGGGCCCAGCCTGGTCCTTTCTGTCAGCTTGTCGAACGTCACCAATTGGTTCCCTTCATATAAATGTAGCGCCCTCTGTATCCCTGCCTCCTCTATGTTTTTAAAATCTTGGGCCCTCATACCCGGTAAGAAAGCTCTATTTCGAAACAGGGGCATCATTGGGGAGGGGGCCGTGGTTAGTTTGAATTTTATGGCCGTGGAGTCCCATACCCGTAGGGAGTTTAGTATGGCTGGGCAGCCTGTGCGTAGGATCGCCCTGTGTTCTCTGGGTACCCATATGTAGAATTGGGGCAAGTCGGCTCCCGTGAAGCCAGCTTCAAGGTCTGCCCATCTGCGGGTTCCCGGCGTTGAATGCCACAAGGCCACTTGTGTCAATTGAGCCGCTAGGTAGTAGTTGTACAGATGGGGTAACCCTAACCCCCCTCCATCTTTGGGTCTGTATAGAACGTTGCGGGCCACTCTGTGCCGTTTGCGCTGCCATATAAAGTCTCCGATAGCCCTCTGTAAGGGGGCCAGGTCTTTTTTAGTGATGGGGATGGGGAGGGCTTGGAAGAGGAAGAGGAGCCTGGGGAGTATATTCATTTTGATTGTGTGCACTCTCCCTATCCAGGATATGGGCTTATCTGTCCATTTGTCAAGGTCCGCGTCCAGAGTCCTGATAAGGGGGGTGTAGTTAGCTCCGTACAGCTTTCGGGGATCAGCCGTCAAATGTATCCCTAAATATTTAATCGCGGTATGTGTTATGGGTATGTGGTGGTGATTCCTAATGTGCATCGTATCGTTTGCCGTCATGGCTATTGGGAGGGCAGTGGATTTCGATAAGTTGACTTTATATCCCGAGAGGGCTCCGTATTCTGTTAGGTCCCTGTCTAGAGCCGTCATCGAAGTTCTTGGGTTTGTAAGGGTGAGAAGGACGTCGTCTGCATATCCCGAAACTTTATATGTTTGGTCGCCCACTGTTATTCCCTCTATGGCCTTGTTCGTTCTGATTGCTTGCAGCAAGGGTTCTAACGTGAGTACGAATAGGAGAGGGGATAATGGGCAGCCTTGGCGTGTGCCGTTATGCAGGGTGATAGGGGATGTCTTGGCGCCAGGGATCCGTATGAGTGCCTTGACGTCGGTGTACATGGCTTGGATCGTTTGTATATATGTATCTGGGAATTGGAGATGTCGTAAAAGTTCAAACAGATATACCCAGTTAACTCTATCGAACGCCTTTTCGGCGTCAAGAGAGAGAACGAGCGTAGGGGTTTGTGCAGTCGTCTGTGTCCAAATAAGGTTGATGTTACGTCTGGTATTTTCGAACAGTTGGCGGTCGGGGATGAATCCTACTTGGTCGGGATGTACTAGTCCATGTATGTGCGGGGCCAGTCTGTCTGCTAGTATCTTAGCTAATAGTTTTACGTCGTGGTTGATCAATGATATGGGCCTGTAATGTTCCGGGTATGACGTGTCCTTCCCCGGTTTAGGTATTAATACTATGTGGGCTGTTGACATATCTGGGTCGGGGCGTCCGCCCTGCATCAGGTGGTTAAACCATTCTAGCAGGTGGGGTATTAGTTCCTCCCTATACGTCTTGTAGTAGCTGCCCTCATAGCCGTCTGGGCCCGGGGCTTTATGTCCTTTAAGTCTAGTGATGGCTCTATCTATTTCGTCTGCTGTAAATTCTTCCCCTAGGGTTTCTGTGAGTGCAGGGGTCAGTTTCGGAAGGTTGAGTTTATGTAGAAATTGCCTAATCTCGTCCTGCATATGTGGGGTCTTGTCTGCGTCTGTGGGTGTGTGGTTGTATAAAGTTTTATAGAATTCTGTGAATATTTGAGCTATGTCTGTGGGTGCCGTCTTTGTCAGACCTTCGCGGTCTCTAATTGCCGTGATATGATTTTGTTTTGGCCGCGGGCGGAGAGTGCGCGCTAAGAGCGTGTGCATCTTGTTGGCTTGTTCATAGAAATTTCTCTTGGACCAGGTCATTGCCTTAGCTACGTCATCTAGTAGGGTTTCCCTGATGTGGCGCCTGGTAATTTGTAGGGCAGTGAGTCCTTCGGGGGAGGGGTTAGTTTTGTGTCTCTGTTCTTGGGTGTGGAGGTCGCGTAATAAGGATTTTAAGCGCGTCGTTTTTCTTAACTTTTTTCTGGTCGCCTCTCTAATTATGACACCTCTGATGACCGATTTATGAGCGGCCCATATGGTGGCCGGAGTCAGGTCCTGAGTGGTGTTTAACTGGAAATATTCTACTATTTCTTTGCGAATAGTCTCTTTGATATCTGGGTCCTGTAGAAGGGAGGAGTTTAGTTTCCAGTTCCATTGGGTTCCCGCGCACAGACTGCCCAGTTCTATGGAAATGTCTGCATGGTCAGACCAGGTTATAGATCCTATTGATGTCTTAGTGGTTCTTTGGATGGTTTGGCCATTAACTAGAAAAAAGTCTATTCGGGAGTAAGAGTCGTGGGGTGCTGAGTAGAAAGTATAGTCAACCTCCCCTGGGTGTTGGGCTCTCCACGCGTCTATCAGACCTGATGAGTTTATGAAGTCGTGTACCAGTCTATCTTGTCTCCCTCTACCGTGCGAGCGTGGTAGGCCCCTTATGGTCCCCCTATCCGTAGCTGGGCACGGAGCAGCATTAAAGTCTCCTCCCATGATGATCATGCCGTGTTGTAGGGCCCGTAACTTGTCAGACATTTGGTCCCAGAATTCTTTGGTTGGTTCGTTAGGTGCGTATATATTTATCAGGTGTATGGTGTGTGCATACAATGTCCCGGATAGTATTATGTATCTCCCGTCTGAATCCAGATTGACTCCTGTGACCCGTAGTGGGCAGCGTTTGTGTATCAGTATCGCAACACCGTTGCGTTTGGAGTGTGCTCTAGCCTCATAACCCGTGTTGTATATGTGGTCTTTGAGGGAAAACCCTAGAGATTTTGGGAGGTGAGTTTCCTGTAAGAAGGCTATGTCCGGGCCTAGTCGTTTAAGTTCCCTGTATAGGAGTCTGCGTTTTTTAGGGGCGTTCAACCCTTTAACGTTTAGGGAGTTAAGTCGTGTAGTCATGTCGGTGAGTGGGTTGCGTGTATGTGAGCTGACTTACGGGTGTTGCCTTCCAGCCGTGTCTTTGTGGTGTCCCAACTCCTAGTTGCCTTGACCTCTTAGCCTGAGACGCTCCGGTCACCATGAGGGGGGAGAGGGGGGGGAGGGAGAGAGAGAGGTTATTTAAATTGCTGCGCACATATTTACATAAACAAATACAAATACAAATACAAGTAACGTAAAATAAACATAGTAGAGAGATAAACCGTCTGGTCTTATCCTTTGCCAGACTCGTGTGGGGCGTCTGCATCGGAGCTGCTGGCCCAAAAAAAGAAAATGGGTCCAGAGCACCAAAGCAAGGTCCCGAACTGGTACCAATTTGGCCAATAGGCCCTGTGGTGAATGCATGAGCGCGGCTGCTGGGCTGTCTCATCGCTCTGGCAGACCTGCCCGCCGGTCCGTGAGTTGCTCTTGTGGACTTTCCGCTTTCCGCCTCTGAGATGTCTGGGCAATGTTCTTTCGGGGCATCTCAACACTCTAGAGTCTCCTTGTGTCTGGAAGAGGGGTGGTGAGCCTCTCAGCCCTGAAGTGAATGCAATCCCTGTCCTCGATCACAGTTCCCTTTGTCCCCTCCATACCCCCCATTCCCCACCCCAATTAGGCTGGGATCAAGTGTCCAGTTGGCCTGCTGTCTTTAACAATAAAGCTGTGGATCGCCTCTGCCATTTGTCTGGGTATTCTATCTCAGTTCGGTAGTTTTTATTGCAAAAAGTGAGTTCGTGGATGTGGGCAGAACCTTGAATAGTCTCATCTTCCTTCATGACCAACTTTTAATTTATTTTCGCTCGTTTACTGGTTTATTTGTGTTATTTTTGTTTTTGTTATTTTTTCTTTTTCCTTTTTTTGTGTTGTTTTTTTTTTTTTTTTTTTTTTTTTAAGATTAGTGAATAATGAGGAGGTTATTATTCGGTATCCGTTAAAGACTTGTTGGCTATCTTAATATTTTGAACTAGATCGTAATTTTATATTACTGTCAATATTCGCTATTTTTCTTTTTTTTATATATATTTTCAAGATATTTTCTGTTCTCTTTTTGTTGTTTGTTTTTTATTTTATTTTTTTAATTTTTTATGTTTTATTATTATGTTTTGTTTTTTCTGGGGGTACAACGGGTCATGTCTTGCCGTCTCAGGGTAGGTATCCCTGGGGAGAAAGGTTCCCTTTTCCCACTGTCCAATTTCTTCGGATTGTCTATTTAATTACATTTTTTGAGAGAATAATGTCCCTTTTTTTTTTTTTTTTTAACCTGTAATTTTTGTATAATACTGACAATTTCGGGGTGCTTTAGGGGGAAGAGAAGGGAGTGATCTAGGGGGGGGGGGGGGGCATGATCTTCTATTGAGTCTCTGTTTACCTCACCCTTCCAAGGATGCATGTCCATGCGGGGTAATTCTCAATGGCAGGGAGCAAGATCATAAGTGGTCAGTACCGAGGGTCGCCTTCTTCATTCCCCGGCTGTATACCACTCCCTGGGTAACTGCTGTAGGTCCGTCGGGATTGTGGTCTGCCATTGTAGATTTTGCGGGGCCTGTATGTCTAGTGCGTGGAGGAAGGCTGTTGCGTCCCCATCAGGCACCAACGTCTTCGGCCTTCCATTTTTGAAGGCCATGAGCTTAAACGGGTGTCCCCATGCATATTTTATGTTGTGGTTTCTGAGTAAGTCCGTGATCGGCCACCATTCCTTGCGTCTCTGGAGGGTCTCTGGGGCCAGGTCCTGGAATAGGAGAATTTTAGTCCCCTTATAAGAGACTGGGCCTTCCCTGCTGCACTTCATTATGGCTTCTTTTGTTTGAAAGTTTTGGAAGCGCATTATGACATCTCTCGGCTGTCTAGTGTCAGTTTTCCTGGCGCCTAGGGCTCTATGTACCCGGTCCAGATGCCATAGTTGGTCGGGGATGTTAGGTGCAAGGGGTTTTAAGATTGCTAGCACTATGTCCTGTAGGCTTCCCTCCCCCTCACCTTCAGGTAGGCCTCTCAGCCTAATGTTATTTCGGCGTGAGCGGTTTGCTAGGTCCTCCAGCGCGGCTTCTGCAGCCCGCAGCCTCGTGGTGAGGGAGTTTACCTGGCAGGTAACCTCGTTATGTGCTCTGACGGTGGTCTCCTGCCTCTGTTCCAAGATGGCCGTGCGGTGCCCCAGTGCCGCGATCTCGGCCTTCACTTCTGCCGTGGTCCTATTGATCTCGCCCGCCAGGAAAGATTTTACCTCCAGCAGTTGCGTGATGATCTGGGAGGTGTCCCCTTTCGGTGAGCTGGGGCTCCGTGGGGACTCCGGTCGCACCGGTGCCGACGGGGTCTTAGGGCTGTGTCGGCCGCCATCTTGCTGCTCCGGCTGGGCCGCACGGGAGGCCGCGAACCTGTCTGCCACGGACGTACCCGTTTCTGTCAGCTTCTTGTTTAGTTTCCGCTGGATCCTTCTATCCATGCCGGTGCCAAGTGTGAGTTTTTCGGTGTTTTTTTTTTTGCTCGTTTGGTAGCTTTTGTGTGCTTTGGGGCCCAATGTCGTCGGGAGCTTAGCTTACATGCGTCCGCTCGGCTTCGTGGTCAGGCCACGCCCCTATACCTTCTGTTTTGATTAGGTTCCTGTCTGGTGGTTCCTGTCCTGTCTATGACCAGGAAAAGAAAATTACGGTAAGTAGGAATACATTTTCCTTTATATATATTATAAAAAAACTAAAACATTTTAAGTAATTTTGAGGTATTGTATAACGTATATTGTGGCGGAACCAGCCTCACCACTGGGCATTGGAGAAGACTGATTGCCAGCCTCCTGCCCTGTGACTATGGCCCCATGTTAAAATGCTTGATTTGTCCCTCCCTCTTTTCATATCACTCTCTAAGGTAATATTGCCCTGACCACACACACATTATATATATATATATATATATATATATATATTGTGATCCTTGTCTGCAGGTAGCACGGTCCTCTAGGGTAAACAACAGGCACAGTCCTTTTAATTGCATATACTCCAGGCACTTTATTTGTAAATCCACACAGGAGACAGCAGTAAATGAAAACATAAATATAACACAAATCCCTATAAACAAAAACCTAGCTCGTCTGAGCACTACCTAACATTAGGTTCCCTATCTCTCAGGGGTTAAAACTAGAACAAAAATTATTGGTTTCACCAACCTAGAGTCTTTGTCCGCTCTCAGCACTCCAGTATTTAGCCAGCCTGCTGCTTCCAGCCTTTCAGAGAGAAACACAACATTCTCCCCTTACCTGCCTAGCAGGGAGGGGTTTATTCCCACTGCTGCAGCTGATTACCTGCAGCTGAGCAGTAGGTTGGAGACAGTCCAAAAACCCTGGCCTGGATCTATGTCTTCCAAGAAAACCGCTAAACTGCGGAGTGGAGCACTGGCCCACCCTGCTCTCCAAATGCTCCACCCCAGGGGCCCATAACTAAATATTCATTTTGTTTATATACACAGAAACATACACTCCCCCTGGGGTTAAAAATCATATGCCTCTCTGAACAATTCTGTCAAAATATAGACTCCCTCACAGACCACCCCATTCACCTTATCACATATCCCCCTCCCCAGCTCAGACCCATCGGGGCGAGCGGCCTGGGACCATAAACAGTGAACTCGGGAGAGGCCATCTGCATTACCTTGGGCAGTTCCGGCACTGTGAGTAATAGTAAACTGGTAAGGCTGAAGACTTAGGAACCATCTAGTCACCCTGGCATTCTTTCTTTGTTTTGCCTCATCCACGTTAAAGGAGCATGGTCCGTGATCAGTGTAAAACATCTCCCCAGTAAGTAATATCTCAGGGATTCTAAAGCCCATTTTATTGCCAGGCATTCCTTTTCCACTACGGAGTACCTCTGTTCATGGGGATTCATTTACCGGCTCAGATACATGACAGGGTGTTCCTCTCCTTCATGTACCTGGGAAAGAACCGCGCCAAGGCCCACATCAGACGCATCGGTCTGTACCACAAATGGTTTAGTGAAATCCGGAGCCACAAAAACAGGGTCAGCACACAAGGCTCCCTTCAAGACTTGAAAGGCATGCTCCGCTTACGGGATCCACTTAACCATAACCGGGCCTTTTTCCTTAGTAAGTTCAGTCAATGGGTTGGCAATGGTAGCGTACCCAGGGATGAACCTGCGATAGTAGCCGGTTAAGCCCAAAAAAGCCCTGACTTGCTTTTTAGTTACAGGACGTAAGCCAACTGGTGATGGCTGCTACTTTGCTCTCTTGTGGTTTAAGGAGCCCCCGTCCGATAGTGTACCCCAGATATTTTGCTTCTTCTAGCCCTAAAGAACACTTAGAAGGGTTAGCTGTCAAACCGGCAGCCCTTATACTATCCACAACTGCCTGAACATTCATCAAGTGGGTTTCCCAGTCTGCACTGTGAATCACCACATCATCCAGGTAGGTGGCTGCATACTGTCTGTGGGGGCAGGGGCGGACTGACCGGTCGGGCACTTCGGACATGGTCCGAGGGCCCGGCCGGGAGGGGGGCCCGCCATCAGGGGGCCCGCCCGCCCGCCCCCGCCCCTTTAAATGCTGCAGCCGCCTGAGCGCTCTCTTAAGAGCCTCAGGCGGCTGCAGCTTCTCACCTCCCCTCCCCTGTAGCGCTCGCCGGTCTGCGTTGCCCGGCCGGAGTGATAGGAAGGTTCAGTGTGCACCTTCCTATCACTCCGGCCGGCCACCGCGGACCGGCGAGCAGCTCGCCCACGCTACAGGGGAGGGGTTAAAAAGAGAGAGGATGGGGAGAGGGGTTAAAAAGAGAGAGGGAGAGAAGGGGGGTTAAAAAGAGAGAGGGAGGGGAGGGGGGTTAAAAAGAGAGAGGGAGGGGAGGGGGGTTATAAAGAGAGAGGGAGGGGAGGGGGGTTAAAAAGAGAGAGGGAGGGGAAGGGGGTTAAAAAGAGAGAGGGAGGGGAGGGGATTAAAAAGAGAGAGGGAGGGAAGGGGGGTTAAAAAGAGGGAGGGGAGGGGGGTTAAAAAGAGAGAGGATGGGGTAAGAAGAGAGAGGGATGGGGGTAAGAAGAGAGGGAGGGGGGGTAAGAAGAGAGGAGGGGGTAAGAAGAGGGGGGGAGTAAGAAGGGAGGGGGGTAAGAAGGGGGTAAGATGAGGGGGAGGGGGGGAGTAAGAAGGGAGGGGGGTAAGGAGAGGGAGGGGGTAAGAAGAGAGGAGGGGGGTAAGAAGGGGGTAAGAAGAGGGGGAGGGGGGAGTAAGAAGGGAGGGGGGTAAGAAGGGGGTAAGAAGGGGGTAAGAAGAGGGGGAGGGGGGAGTAAGAAGGGAGGGGGGTAAGAAGGGGGTAAGAAGAGGGGGAGGGGGAGTAAGAAGGGAGGTGGGTAAGAAGGGGGTAAGAAGAGAGAGGGAGGGGGTAAGAAGAGAGGAGGGGGGTAAGAAGGGAGGGGGGTGGGTAAGAAGGGGGTAAGAAGAGGGGGAGGGTGGTAAGAAGAGGGGGAGTAAGAAGGGAGGGGGGTAAGAAGGGGGTAAGAAGAGGGGGAGTAAGAAGGGGGTAAGAAGAGGGGGAGGGGGAGTAAAAAGAGGAAGGGGGAGTAAGAAGAGAGGGAGGGGAGAGTAAGAAGAGGGGGGAGTAAGAAGAGAGGGGGTAAGAAGAGGGGCAGGGGGGAGTAAGAAGAGGGGGTAAGGGGAGGGGGGAGTAAGAAGGGGGTAAGAAGAGGGGGAGTAAGAAGGGAGGGGGGTAAGAAGGGGGTAAGAAGAGGGGGAGTAAGAAGGGGGTAAGAAGAGGGGGAGCGGGAGTAAAAAGAGAAAGGGGGGGTAAGAAGAGGGGGAGGGGGAGTAAAAAGAGAAAGGGGGGAGTAAGAAGAGAGGGAGGGGAGAGTAAGAAGAGGGGGGAGTAAGAAGAGAGGGGGGTTGTAAGAAGGGGGTAAGAAGAGGGGCAGGGGGAGTAAGAAGAGGGGGGTAAGGGGAGGGGGGAGTAAGAAGAGGGAGGAGTAAGAAGAGGGGGAGGGGGAGTAAGAAGTGGGAGTAAGAAGAGGGGGATAGGGGAGTAAGAAGGGGGTAAGAAGAGAGTGAGGGGGGAGTAAGAAGAGGGTGGGAGTAAGAAGAGGGGTAATAAGAGGGGGAGGGGGGAGTAAGAGGAGGGCAATTGCCCCCTCCCCTGTCCGCAGGCACCGTGCGGGCAGCCGGCAGGGGAGGGAGGAAGAGAGGACCCGGGAGCTCAGCCTGCAGCTCCTCTGGGTCCTTCTTGCGCGAGCACAGATCGTTGCCGCGGTTACCATGGCAACGTTACGGCTCTTGCAAGAGTAAACTCTAGCCCTGAAGCTACTGGCTAGAGTTCACTCTCAACACTGTGACCACCAGGGATTCCTGGTGGTCGCAGTGGTGAGAGTGAACTCTAGCCCCATAAACACACTGCCCCCACACACCATACACATTCACACACTGCCCCCCATACACACACACTGCCCCCCCACACACCATACACATTTACACACATTGCCTCACACACCCTACACATTCACACACTACACCCCCTCACACACACTGAACCTTTCACACACACTGCACCCCTTACACATTGCACCACTCCTCCTATACCCTACTACAGCCTCATATCCCAGGAGACCCCAGGTAAGTTGTCAAACTGTTCTTAAACGGTCTGACTACTTACTCTGGGAGGGGGGCCCGGCCCTCCTGGCACCATAACGACTACACAGAGCAGTAGTGGTTATTGTGCATGGATTATTTCTTTAAATAATCTACAAGTGCCCCAGTAGCCTGCAAGCCAGCCAGCCCACAGGACGGCCAGCCAGCCAGCCCATAGGCTGGCCAGTAGCCAGCCAGCCAGCCCACAGGCCACCAGTTATGCTTACAGCCAGCAAGCCCACAGTCTGCCAACCGCAGCCAGCAAGCCACAGCCTGCCAGCCGCAGCCAGCAAGCCAACAGCCTGTCAGCTGCAGCCAGCAAGCCCACAGCCTGCCAGCCGCAGCCAGCAAGCCCACAGCCTGCCGGCAGTAGCCAGCAAGCCCACAGCCTGCCAGCAAGCCTACAGACTGCCAGCCAGCAACAGTAATTAAAGTAAGAGGAGCCAACTTGGCCTAGGTATCAGCGAGCTATGTTGTGTTGCTATATTGTGAATAGGAACCAGAGTGTTGGAGAGACCCCCCTCCAGGCCCCATTAGATTCCATTGTAGTCTCTAATGGGACCTGGAGGAAATTCTTTCTAACACACTCTCTAAAGGACACTGAGATAGCGTCTGCTAGAAAGACCCCCCTCCATGGCCCATTAGCCCTCAATTGTAGTCTCTACTGGGGCCTTGAAGTGATTATTGCACTTTTGTTCCTTGTGTCTAAAGATTGCGTAGGGTGTGGCTGGAGGCGGGACATGGGTGGCGCTTGCTGCGGAGTATGGGTGGGGCCTGTAAGGGGGCCCTTGATTTATTTTGCCCGGGGGCCCTGAGGGTTCTCAGTCCGCCCCTGTGTGGGGGTGAAGTATCTTATCCATCATACGCTGAAACGTGGCTGGGGCACCATGCAACCCATGCTGGGGCACCATGCAATACTTTATATTGGAACAACCCATCAGTGTTTTGGAACAACCCATCAGTGGAAGAAAACGCGGTTTTCTCTTTTGCTTTCTCTGTCAGGGGTACCTGCCAGTATCCCATGGTGAGGTCCAAGGTGCTCAGATATCTGGCCTTACCTAATCGCTCTATTAGCCCATCCACACGAGGCATCGGGTAGGCATCAAACTTAGAGATATCATTTAGCTAACGGAAATCATTACAGAAACGGATTTCCCCATTTGGTTTGGGCACTAACACAATTGGGTTGTTCCACTCACTTTGTGATACTTCAATCACCCCCAACTCAAGCATCTTTTTAACCTCTGCACTAACCGCTTTACGTCCAGCCTCAGGTATCCTGTAGGGCTTCAGATTGATCTTCCCAGGTTCAGTTAGGATATCATGCTTGATTATATGTGTTTTTCCTGGTATTGGGGAAAACACATCCCTATTTTTAGACACAAACTCCCTGACTTCCTGTTTCTGATGGGGGGCAAGAGTATCAGCGACATGCACCTCCGGACCCTGCTCACGAGTGACTTGAGTAGGTTTATCTCTGGTCATGATGAGAACCTTTCGTTCTACCCATGGCTTCAATAAATTTATATGATATGTCTGTTCTGGCTTCCGTCTGCCTGGCTGTCTTACTTTATAGTTCACGTCACTGATCCGCTCAGTGATTTCATATGGCCCTTGCCAGCTGGCTAGGAATTTGCTTTCTACCATGGGAACGAGAACTAGAACCCTGTCACTTGGTTTGAATACCCGTAGCCTTGCGTTCTGGTTATAGCTTGCTTGTTGGGCTCTCCATGTTGGCCTTTTCCATGTTTTCCCTAACTATGGGAATTACTGCTTCGATTCACTCTTTCATTTGCGCTACATGCTCTATAAGACTATGATGGGGGGTATGCTCTTGTTCCCATGTTTCCTTGGCAACATCCAGTATGCCTCTTGGATGCCTACCATACATTAACTCGAAAGGTGAAAACCCTGTGGAAGCTTGCAGGACTTCTCTAATAGAAAACATCAGGTAGAGTATGAGATAATCCCTGTTTTTTCCATCCTTGTCTATCACCTTCCGCAGCATAGCCTTTAGAGTTTTATTAAACCTCTCCACTAATCCATCAGTTTGCAGATGGTATACTGAGGTTTTCAGCTGCTTGATTCTGAGCAATTTGCACAAATCACGCATGATTTTTGACATAAAAGGGGTTCCCTGATCTGTGAAAATTTCCTTTGGTATACCCATCCTGCTAAACATCATCAGTAATTCGCTTGCAACATTTTTAGAGGTGGCATTCCGTAGAGGTACTGCCTCTGGATACCGTGTTGCATAATCAACAACAACTAAAATGTACTGATGTCCTCTAGCGGACCTACGCAATGGCCCTATCAGGTCCATTGCTATTCTTTCGAATGGAACCTCTATGATGGGAAGGGGTACCAACGGACTACAAAAGTCCTTATGCGGAGCTTTCAGTTGGCATTCTGGGCAGGATTTACAAAACCTCTCTATTGCCGAAAATACCCCTGGCCAATAGAATCGGGTCAGAATTCGTTCCCTCATTTTTTCAAAACCAAGGTGCCCACCTAACACATGGCTATGGGCTAGCTTTAAAACAGTGTTTCGGTGAGATTGGGGAACTAACAACTGTTCTGCCTCCTCTTCCCCCTTCTTCTCTACTCGATACAGCAGATTATTTTTCACCATGAAATAAGGAAAGCTTAAGGGCTTGTCAGTGTCCATCCTTGTACCCTCCACTATTTGCACATTCTCTCTTGCAGCTGTCAAGGACATATCTTCCCATTGGGCTGCTCGGAAGTTACCAGGGGGGACTCTGAGATCCTGAAACTCCACTTCTTCTATAGGGTCTTCAGTATGGGGAGGTTCTACCTCATTACCCAGGCACACCAAGGGTGTCTCTTGCTCGTTACCCAATTCACATTCTAAATCGGAGAAAGGAAAAATATTATCTATACACTCTACCCTGGGTAGCTCCTCAGAGCGCATTTTTGGATGAGCAGAGCACTTTTCCCATAGGTGGCAGAAATGGGGAAAGTCCCTCCCTAATACCACATCATATGGTAATAGGGGCACTACCCCTACAGAGCATTTAACCTGCCCTACCTCGGAGCCAAACTCAACCTCTGCCATGGGGTATGTGTGGGTGTCACAATGTATACACACAATATCAATCACTTGTCTGGTATCTAATTTCCCTGGCTGGAGCAGAACACTTTTTATCAAGGTAACCTCACTCCCTGAATCAATCATAGCTTGTACAATCTTTCCTTCCACCCTCACCATTATTAAATGCGTTGTATTAATAGCACTAGTCAGCACACACATCTTTGAGCAAGTCAATACAGTCCTATGCAGAGCCCTTGTTCCTACATGACACTGCATGGGCTCTTCATTCTCTGGACAGTTACGTGCAAAATGTCCAGGCGCATGGCAATTAAAGCACCAGAGTTGTCCCTCAGCTTGGTCTTGTAGCCATAATGGAGCTGGTTGGGGACCTTCTGCCACCCCGGTCATATGGTCCAAGGTTCGGTACAAAGTTTTGTCTTTTGTTTCCCACTTTCCCGCTTATCTGGTTGTTAGCCAGTCGGGACTTCTGATGAGAATCAATACTGTATGGCTCCTTGGCAACCAAATACCTCTCAATCAGGCACATCATTGCTTCTGGATCCTGAGGGTCCCCTTGGCAGAGCCATTGTCGCAGTCCTGTTGGCAGGTGTCTGAGAAAACGGTCCATCACAACCATTTCCACTATCATTTATAAGGGGGTGAAATCTTTATCATGGAATCACTAGTAGTGAGTCCATGATAAAGATTTCACCCTCCTCCCTCATTCATGCACTTACCTGGTCCTGGGAGCTCCTCTCTCTTTCCTCCCACGCGCACATCTGCAAAGAGCGCTGGGAGGAAGCGACGCCATAGCGTGTGACCTCACTTCCTCGCAGCGGCCACGAAAACATCTGCTGGACCCAAGGGAAAAAAATATGTGAATTTGTGACGCCACAGATTCAGAAGCGTGAATTTTTCGGGGTATTACATACAAGTACATAATTATTTGATTTTATTAATTATAATTTGAGGGACCTGCCTGACAACCCAGGCAGACAGTCCAGAGAATTTAATTGGCAAGCCCTATATTTAACCCCGTAACTTTCCAAAACACCATAAAAGTTAAGGACCAAACTTTTGGAATAAAAGGGAATCATGACATGTCACACATAGCAGGGTTGCACTCTGGCTCCAGCCACTTCTGAGCGAGCCTGAGCAATCCATACATCTGGGCTCTGGTAGGTTTACTCACATCGTATGCCCAATTATGAAACCTTTGGGCTCTAATGGCTGGTGTTACGCCAATGCGATTTAGAATTTCAGCTTTAAGTTGTTTGTAATCCTGGGTCTGGTCAGAAGGTAGGTCTTCATAGGCTTTTTGGCACTCCCCACTCAGTCATGGTGCTAGAAGCCCCGCCCACTGGTCCAATGGCCATCTTTCCCAGGCAGCAACCCTCTCGAAAGTGGTGAGATAAGCCTCCACATCATCTATCTCTGTCATCTTATGCAGGAAGTCAGTGGCACGGATACGGCATCCCCTTTCCCCAGGGGGGCTCCCTGCAGATGGCAATCTCACTCTCTGCAACACCTCAGTAAGGGCAGCTCTATCCATCTGCTGGGCTTCCTTCAGGTTCTCAACCTGTGTAACCAGTAGACGATTTGTTTCTTGTTGTACAGCGGTTGCCTGTACCAGAGCTTTCACCAGTTCCTCCATTATAGCACCAAGCAGGTAACATTCTTAAAGGTACAGTGCCACTTATTTGTTTAACAAGTCTGCAAAAATAAAAGTCCTCAAGCAGACTACTGAATGACTGGAACACTCACAGTGCTACAATGCCCGCATTCTCCACCATATTGTGATCCTTGTCTGCAGGTAGCACGGTCCTCTAGGGTAAACAACAGGCACAGTCCTTTTAATTGCATATATTCCAGGCACTTTATTTGTAAATCCACACAGGAGACAGCAGTAAATGAAAACATAAATATAACACAAATCCCTTTAAACAAAAACCTAGCTCGTCTGAGCACTACCTAACATTAGGTTCCCTATCTCTCAGGGGTTAAAACTAGAACAAAAATTATTGGTTTCACCAACCTAGAGTCTTTGTCCGCTCTCAGCACTCCAGTATTTAGCCAGCCTGCTGCTTCCAGCCTTTCAGAGAGAAACACAACATTCTCCCCTTACCTGCCTAGCAGGGAGGGGTTTATTCCCACTGCTGCAGCTGATTACCTGCAGCTGAGCAGTAGGTTGGAGACAGTCCAAAAACCCTGGCCTGGATCTATGTCTTCCAAGAAAACCGCTAAACTGCGGAGTGGAGCACTGGCCCACCCTGCTCTCCAAATGCTCCACCCCAGGGGCCCATAACTAAATATTCATTTTGTTTATATACACAGAAACATACACTCCCCCTGGGGTTAAAAATAATATGCCTCTCTGAACAATTCTGTCGAAATATAGACTCCCTCACAGACCACCCCATTCACCTTATCACAATATATATACACATTCTACATATATATTTTGCTATAAACTACAGTAATCCCCTGAAAATTGCAATACGTTCCAAGACCCCCCGCAAATTTTGAAAATGCGCAAATTTTGGACGGACAATAATATTACTGTCCAAGAGAGAAAATAACATTAATAGGCGGGTGAAATCTTTATCATGGAGTCACTAGTAGTGAGTCCATGATAAAGATTTCACCCTCCTCCCTCATTCATGCACTTACCTGGTCCTGGGAGCTCCTCTCTCTTTCCTCCCGCACGCACATCTGCAAAGAGTGCTGGGATGAAGCGACGCCATAGCGTGTGACCTCACTTCCTCGCAGCGGCCACGAAAACATCTGCTGGACCCAAGGGAAAAAAATATGTGAATTTGTGAAGCCACAGATTCAGAAGCGTGAATTTTTCGGGGTATTACATACAAGTACATAATTATTTGATTTTATTAATTATAATTTGAGGGACCTGCCTGACAACCCAGGCAGACAGTCCAGAGAATTTAATTGGCAAGCCTTATATTTAACCCCGTAACTTTCCAAAACACCATAAAAGTTTTACATGGGGGTATTGTTATACTCGGGAGACTTTGTTGAACAGAAATATGAGTGTTTTAAAAGGAAAACTTATCACGATGATATCACCAGTAAAAGTGCAGTTTTTGTTTAACCCCTTAAGGACCAAACTTCTGGAATAAAAGGGAATCATGACATGTCACACATGGCATGTGTGCTTAAGGGGTTAAACAAATGCAAAAATAAAAAATAAAAATAAAAATAGCAAATAAAAATGCTAACTTTGGCCAGCGTTTGTGACTTAGTGGCTACTACAAAAGACTGGAAATACCCCATTAGATAAATGTATACAAATTTGCACAGAGCATGACAATTGACCACAATGTGCAACAATGTGTCATCTGCCTCCAGTGTTACAAAGTGAGAGAAGACTTTTTTTTAATTTCTGAACCTATAATAGACAGAACAAATGGAGATTGTCAGTATATTTATATCGGCAGACATGTTGTGCTAAGACAGAAATTAAAAGTGTATATTGCTAGTCACACTGAGAACATAGGTGACTCCATATTGGAATTTCCAGGCTAAGAAAGACACACAATTTCTGTCTATCTTTAACTCTATTCATTCAAGTCTGAGCTAAGGAATGCGTTATGTAAACAAGATAAGTGATAAGGAATAATGTCTCACAGCAGAGTATCATATTAATAATATAGACCAGGGGTAGGCAACCTTTTAGCAGCACTGTGCCGATATAGGATTGTGATGTCCCGTAGCGTGCCGGTCCTATTTTTTTTTAAATTGAGGTATGTATGCTGCCGTATTCTGCTTGTGTTATTTGTACTGTAATTGCTTTGGATCGCTGTATTTGCGCATTATATTGTATATATTATATTGTATATGTTCATTAGTAGTTTGTGGTATCGTGTATGATACATATGAATGTGGGCTGTGTATGGGGGCTGCTTGTGGAATTGTGTGTGGATGCATATGTCACATTGTGTGTTTAGTAATGTGGGGCTGTTTGGGGTATTGCATGTGAGAGGCTGCATGTGGGGTTGTGTGCATGTATGTCGATTGTTAGCGGGTTACGTTTGTGCTGATTGTGTGTATGTTTGTGTGTGGGCTGTTTGTATTATTTGTATGAGGGGAGGGTTATTCTGCATTTCTGTGTATATCTAGCAGTGTGGGTGGCTTCCCTGGGGTCCAGTGGGGACCAGGCTGGCCAGGTACAGGTCAAGGACAGGAGCTGCAACAGCAGCTGCGGGCTGCTTTACTACATGTGGATTACCATTCACAAGTGCTGGGAGGAAGTGATCTCAGATCACTTCCTCCATGTGCTACAATGCTTAAATTGAGGATTGTCCTTCACAACCTCTTCGTATTAGCAGATATCTGAAGTTTTACTAGGACTCCTGATAAGCCAGAGCCTGTTTGGCTCTAGCAGCCTTGAGTGCCGTGCAAAGACACCTTGAGTGCCGTGCATGGCACTAGTGCCGTAGGTTGCCTACCCCTGATATAGACCATTCATGGATAAATATTCATGAAGAAATATCATATTATTTAATAAATGTTAGTGGAATAGAATAAGCTTCACACACAAAAAAAAAACAGACACCAGTTACAGATAATACTTCGTAATTCATTTTACTTTCTAAATCTTATAAAGTCCCATTGTAAAAAAAAAGAGTGAAATTAAGGTTAGGAGGTGTCAATTCTAAATTACGATTGGAATTGCCAATGCTCTGTCTGGGTAAGAGAGAAAGAAAAGCTTTGAAGTGACATGTCTTGTGAGTTATACAGTCATAAAATAGATAAGTAAATGACGTCAAAATCATCATCAAATTAAGTTAACCCATTCTGCATAATGGCAAATGTACCCCATGACAAGAAAGTTTGGTGATGTAATTGCGCCATCTACTGACCAAAATCTAGATGATAGTCTGTAAGGTAGACACACCTACAGTTCCCTATTGGCCTTATCAGCTAGTGATGTGCAGAGAGTTTGGCCCTTTAAAAAGTAAGGACAAAGGAGATTGAGGGGACACATTCAGACATTCAACTCTCTGGGACAGACACTCAATTTGGACATTCAGACATTCAACATCCGACATTCAAAGACTCATACTTTTGAACCACACACTCTCTTTGAAACATATTCTGACTTGGACTAAATTTTTACTATTACTTTCTAACCAACACCACTTTTCTATTACATACAATCGTATATCCATCAATCATACTTGCATTCAAGTTCCTGTGACTATCTACTCATCTGATAAGAGCATCTACAACATAACTGGTAATTAAGCTGGTTTTATTTAATTAATTTAAATTAATACAATTTTTTATACTAATATACCTTGATAAATCGGTCAGATTTCGATCATTAGAAATCTTAGTTAACTAAAGAATATATGGTTATAAAAATTCCATTTCTGCAGGTGGAATAAAGATAACGATATATTAATGATAAATTTGTCAGATGTTAGCATGCCACATTTATCCAGATATACATATGATTTGCTCTGATATAAGATAGAGAATCCTATTTAGGGAAGTTAAATTCGGCTAATGTAAAATCTGGTAGATTATTCTTATTGGATGGTTCCAGGAATGGTTAATGATCTGGTATGAACATTGCTTTAATTGAAAAATTGCAGCAGAATAGGATATTATATGCCTGGGAGGATTGCAGCCAGCATTGAAAGGGTTACTCAGTTGATCTAACTATTATCCAAGGTTTTATTGCTTCTCGCTGCGCTGTGAGTTCTGTGTTCTGTGTGAAGTTAGTTTCTAAGTGAAGTACCCTATCATAAATCTCTTGACAGCTGATTGTTTTAGCTGCTGTATTGTGTTAAACCATTGAAATTTTTGTATACCTATGTTATACTAAATATTCACTGATTATTGTCACGCATGTTACATATTATTATTGACCTGACCACCATGCTGGACAGAGGCATCTAGTGAGAGCTCCGGCAATTACAAAATCAGATATTCCTGCAATTTTTACCCTCATTGACGATGCTGGACGCTCCTGGGGTGCTTCTGAACTGATCAAGGTGTTACTGGAACGTGCATTGATGCCCCGGGTGTCCACGCTACCGGGGAAGCCTGAGCTGGCTTGGCGGCCTAGTGAATCTGGGTGAGTGGGGATGCGGCCGATATCCGCCCTGGACCTGTGCTGCCGAATGGTGCCCCATTTCTCCCCCCCTCCCTTTGGACCGGTGGGGGTTATCCTAGTCTGCTCCCTATAGACTACATGGCAACACTAAAGTCACGCGGATTCCCTGCTGAACAAGCAACTGGCACTCACACGACCACAAGACGGCGGGTGCAGCATGCTCCTTCAAGCCATAATTATAACTATGTCCGGCACCACGTGAATGAAAAACCCAAATGGTCCCATGGCCTGCTGCTCCAAAGAGCCAGACAAGCGCAATGAGTCTGCAGACTGAGGTTAACAGTAAGGAGAGAGGCTCCTGCCACATCGGGGACCGAAGAAATAGGCTGAGACTCAACACGAGATGCAAAGCCTGCTGGATCATGGGGCCATCGAGGGGATCCCCACTACAGACACGGGACTTACCTGAATGCCACACAGCAACCCAACATCACCACGCAAATGGACCGCTAAGCCTTGCGCAGGGACTTTTGTGGAGGGTCTGTGAGTCCAGGTCTGGATCAGGGACTACCTCTTTCTAACCGGACACCCTTGCAATGCATCTTGCCAACAAAACAGCTATTGTGCTTATTTTTATTCATTCGATTTTCATTTCTTTTGTTAGGCTCTCATTCATAGCCTGCTTGGGAGGCCTATGAGGGGCCTTTACTTGAAGCTTGACTACCTATACAGGTAGTCACTGTCTACTCCATAAAGATTGTTCCCAGTGCATATAGCTGCATACGTACTACCCTACTGATCTTATCAATTTGCACTGAGTTCCTCTTGTCATTTTTCATGCTTCTTTCTTTTACAAAAAAATGTGCTGTTTTTTCTGTACACTTGACATGCTATGCTGTGACAGCTTACTTCTTGACTACCCAATGTGTATTAAGTACTCTTTGATATGTCAAGCACAACAAAAATAAAGAATTATAAAAAAAAAAAAAAGACAGGGATCTCATGGTATCATAAACTGAACAATTAATATTATTAGTTTATTATTTAAATAGCGCCATCAGATTCCGTAGTGCTGTACAATGGGCGGAAGCATAAGTAGTTATGATGCATGAGATATTACTTTATCTTTTGAGAGTAAATAATCACATTGTTTTTCTTTTACATTTATTGCTGATTTTTTAAAAATAATCTTATTCAAAAGAAAATTCAAATTTGCGATGCCCTTCCAGCCTTCTTGAGGCTGGATTCATGAAATGTGCTCCCTACCACATCTGACCTAACTATTCTCTATCTGGTGTTAAATGCATGTCTTTCTTTGTTGTGTAGTCCTATGTTCCCTCTCACATTTAACCCTGAGTTTTTGGAGGGCTTGAACCCAACCTATTTTAGATTTCTGCATAAGGGCTCGTATGTTTGGCTCCAAAATGTGTATTTAATAAATGGCCTACTCTCTCTGCCTGAATTGTTGCCATGAAGAGCCCCATCAGGTCTCCACAGGTTGCAGCACTTCCAACTCTAGACAACTTGCCCCCTCACTCCGGGAATTAGCTTTTGCTTTCTTCTACCCCTCACCCTCCACCATGATTTGTTGCCTGATGGGAGAAGGAGCTTGGTAGGTCTCTCTCTGAACAATAAGATTTTTCTAACCAACATTCTCTCTATTCTAGAATTCAGGAGACCAATTGCAAGCTGCATGCTGCTCCACCTGTTCACCCTGTTGATTTCTCAATACAAGAAATTCCTCACAAAGCACTTACTGAATGCTGTGAAGGTCCTCATCCCTTTGTATAGTAGGTTTGACAGCCCATCCTCTCTCAAGCAGTGGGTTTCTTAAGTTGAGGAGATTTATAGAATCACTTTTTATATGATCGCTGTAACGGATTACCTGGCACCCCGACTTGGTACCTCCGTTAATGGATGCTCCTAGTGCTTCCTGAGGACTCCAAGCACTCTGGCAGACACCATAATCACCGAATCCGAGAAACCTTTAAATTCTCCCAAGCGTATGAATGCTGTAGACCATTGAATAGGAACCATACGAATAGGCCTGTACTCCTAGCAGTCAACTGGAACAGCATACAATCAATCCTTCCCCCAATAATGAGACGACACATCACTTTGAGGTTAAAACAGGAACTCTGGACTGGCTCCTCCAGCCCGGCTTTTATTCACAAACAGGTACATACAGGACACTCCCAGGGGGAGGATGAAATTAACCAATCACATGGATGTACCTCCCACACCTTTCCTCCCCTTAGATTAACACTTAATCCAATTATATAGTACACACTTTTCCCCAATTCCTGGATGTACCCCAAATACATATGATACACCCCTAAAACAGGTATCCCCTGATAGCCCTGATCTGGGTGAGCAACATACTCAAAAATCACCCAGATCGGACCAGGGGTTCGGGAGTTATGAGCAGGCAAAGTTTTGACCGACCGCATGGGTAAAGTATCCGAAAACAGTTCCATGCATTTTGGCCCTGCGGTCGGTCACAAACAAGGGAATGAAAACAGGCGAATTGCCTGTGTTATAGAGCCTGGAGAGGGTTTGAATGAATTCCCTTGTTTGAGGGGTTCTTTCTACCGAACGGCGGGCCATTCGGTAGTTTCTATACGAAATCCTGGAAGTCTGGAGGTCTCAGCGGTGTTTGCCTAGTCAAGTGTCCGATTTTAGTTCCAGACACTCGACGGCAAAACACCGCTGTTCGGTAGTTTAAGATGGCCGCCGCCACGTGTTTGTTTCCCGAATGGCGGCCACCCAGAGGACAAAGAATATATTACAATGATTGCCAATTACCCGTTTGCAACATTGTTGCAAACTGTAATTGGAGGCACACTTATTCCTGGGTGGTCTGGTTGTTCGGTAGTTTCACTCAATATAATGAATGGAGTGATTCTACCGAACAATCAGATGAATGCTGCATACATATCACCCAGGTTAAACTTAACACATGAATACATATACAATATTACAGGCAGCACACTAGAACATGCTTCACAGTCTTAAAGGGACAGTAGTCCCAAAAGTCCCAATGTGTCCATAGATGCTGTTAAAAGGGCCAGTAGCAGCAATATACAGTACAATATGCCCAAATATAAATCTTTAAATGTACCAGTTTTCCAGGGGCCATAGTCAGCGGGTAAGAGGCAGGCAGCCAGGCCCCTCCAACGTCCAGTGGCGAGGTGGGTTCCGCCACAATCGCTTTGCCAAATTGTGGTTACCTTGGCTTCAGTACATTGAGAGGATACCCCCGGCAAACATAGGGAAGCTAGGCACTACTCATTTGGTAAAGTTAGGAGGTGGCTGGATTGGACCATGTCCAGGGTTGAAGTTCCATTGAGCTGATCTGATGTGCAAGAATGGGTGTGTGGCTGGTCTTCCCTTGTCTCAAATTGTTCTATATTCTACTATATTCCCTTTCCTTTCCCCCATCCCCCATTTTTTTCAGAGTTGGAGTGGCTTTACACATGTTATCCCTCAAGTTGCTTTTGATTTGCTGAGGCTTGATAATATACCTACAGGGGTTATGCCATATGGCTACCCTGTTTATGCTTTGTATATCCCATGTCCTATTACTGTCTTTGTTTGGTCTTATAATTTGGAAAATCTTAGCAAAATAAAGATTGTGAAAAAAAATGTTTTAAATGCCTTCTCATAAAAATGCAATATAATGGATTTATACATTAGTCGAAGCCTGAAGATTGCATAAATTACTTCAAAATAAAAATGCCCAAGACCCATGATGAAGTGAAACAATCAGAAAACACATCACATAAAATCAACCAGTCATGCTGCCTTCTCTAATAGCAACATAATATACAGTATTGCTTTATGGAATATGAATGAATGCAATCAATCATTTAATCAATCAATCGATCAATATCCTTATTATGTATAAAAATGCCACTGTTGCACCAAAGAATTGTTTTTAGATGAGTCAATCAATAACAGGTTCTTTGCATGCCCATATTTTTTTTAGCATATGGCAAAATACTATGTGGGCAAACATGCAGGTTAAAAGCAATAGAACTGATCTTTTGCAAATAATCCAACAAGTAGTCATGACAATTAGTAATGCTAAAGCCCAAGGCTTCAATAGATCAAAGTCTGTATATAACTGGTGTTGCATAATACTCGAATGTTCTGATCCTCCAGTTTGGCTACTGGTCTGGCTTCTTCTCTGATCCTTTGTTTGCACAATTAGAATAAATTTACTTTTTTAGTTAATAAATTAAATTAATACATTAATTATACTAACTTTACCAGCATTATTCTGGGTTTGGGGAGCAGGTTATGCCTTAGAATTCTGTGCCTATAGGCACCTGACATGTCAATCTGGCCCTGTTTTGATCCAGGTACTTCTGGTAGCGAATGCCATAATATTTTTGTCCAGTTATATTGCCTCTGAGCCAGTAAGATACAAAAACAAGATACAGTGGAATAAAGTGGAGTAGAAAACACAGGGGAAGTGAGGGATTCTTAGTCCATGAGTTGTGAAGATTTTCATACAATGGACAAAGCTAGGAATTACATAAAATTCCAGGACTTAAATTGAGGTATAACCCCTAATTTAATGTACAGTGCAGAGAAAAAAAAAAAAAACAAACAACAGGGAATCTAATAAAGATTGAACAAGTATTCCTTCTTTGTTGTTTTTTTTTTTTTTGTCTTCATTTTCTACAAGATGAAAGTTGACACACGCCCATCAACACCTGCTCCACTAGAGACAATAGCTGACCCCGGTTTTCTAATCTATCGTATATGTTTTCAGCCATGATCTCAATGCATGGGATTTCCTCCATATTAGAAACCCACTGCCTGAGGCTACTAAGCTATGGACACCCTTCCGCTTTCAAAGGGTAGAGACCACAGCTTGGCTGTATTTATAGATTTGTTTCATGAGAGATTTTTTTTTTATTTTTTATACATGAACAGTGAGCTGATAAAATACAGCAACATTGTTGAAAGTGGGAACTGGTTTCCTCTTCCACTTGGGGATAATCATAAACAATAGCCGACTCGTGTAGAATAACAGGGGTAGTGAGGGATACCATCAAGTATGCAGTATGGCATAAAATCTATTCCTGGTATCTTAAGCAAGTTTCCACAATCTCTGAGGAGATCCACTATAGAACTGAACAGCTATCATAGCAATTGTAGAGAGTAATTTATTGTTCATATCCTGGAATCTGTATGCTGGCCTGGGTGATTAAGAATAAACATTATTGTAATCTGTAAACACAGTTTCTAATTCCGATTCTCAGTTAGCAACACATGTGAAGGGTACCAGGTGAGCAGGCAGTATTAATAGTTTATATAGAGTAGAAATGCCTTTCTGAATGGGTTGTACATGTATTCCGTGTTTTCATATTCTGCTAGATGGTTCCAATTATCAAGCCCTTATTCTTGGTATTGCTTTGTCAGAGAATAATAATGAAATCCTGGATTATTTAAATAGCTGTAAATGGATTGCTATTAACGGCCACAGATGCCATTCTTTTTTTTAGTATAGTGACATACAACAAATTATGTTGATATTACTCCAGTCACAGGGACACACTATAAGTAGTTCAAATGCAGGGGAGGGCTGGCAGCCTTAGGCCTGGGGGGCAAAACCAGTCAAGTGGCCCATTGCGCCACCAAATCAGTTCACCATCCATGCCCACCTTTTCCTGGTTTTATAACGGATATTGATGTTATGCTAATCAGTAGCTCTTTGCCATACCCGCTCCTTCACGGCTCTGACTTTCAATGTTGTCAGAGCACAGGCTGAGAATCTCTGAGCCTGTGCTCTGACTCACTAACTGAGCGCCGGAACCACGGGGGAGAGGATATGATCTGACTGCACCTACTGCTGGTGCGCACCAGTGGACCACCAGCGAATCGTTTAAATTAAATATGCTGGTGTACCCAACTTGTGAGCTGTGTTGGCCGCCGGGTGCCTCTGTTGTCATGGCACCCTGCGTGACCGCACAGCTTGCCCACCCCAACGGCTGGCCCTGCTGACACACACTGACGTTACTACTTAGACATCCCTCAATATTAATACAGACATCAGAGTAAACACCAATAAACTGTGGAAACAGAGCTGATCCCCCCAAATTTATAAAGGTTTGCTTAGAGGATTTATTCAAGATTAAATCATGCCTCCTCCTCTCTCTCCCCCATGCGCTGCTCTGTAGGCTGGGAGGAAGTGAAGAGTAATCACAGTCTCCCAGCACAACGCCACCTGTGGCTGCATGGGGAACAGCTGTTTAATGTAATGCTTGCAGGACGGCTAGCTGCCGCAGAACCTCTTTGTTTCCGTCTCTGCAAAGGGCTCCAGGCACTGCTTGTTGTGAGTGTGAGCCACTGTAAATTAGGGGCAGATGGCACTTGCACTGCGGTCAAGACGGGTCTGGGCAGAAGGAGAGTGCAGTGCAATCAGTGCACTCCCCTCCTGTGGGTCACCAGTACACTGATGCACCTGCCCAGGATCAGAGCCGGTGCAAGGTTTTTGCCGCCCTAGACAAAATATAAATTTGCCGCCCCCCCATGTGACATCACAATGCCCCACCCATATGATCTGCCATATGAACTAACGCCTGTGCTGCACACAGTGTGTGTTTACATTAAAAAGCCTGCAGGGACCAGCTATAGACACCAGAACCACTTCATTAAGCTATAGTGTCCCTTTAATGTGAGGTAAATTATAGATTAGTGTCACTAATAATATACTAGATTGCCTACTTACAATTAGATGAGGATGATGATGGGCTGCAGTTTGGCTCCACTGGTCTGGTGTAGAACAGGATCTCTGGAGGCTGTTTGCAACTGTGGTCACAAAATTCAATGTTCTGGGAGAATTGGAAGCAGCTCCATTTTTGGGGGGCCTCTTACACAGCTCAAGGTCTGGGCCCCAGTGCCTGACGGTGAGTATGCCCATAAGGCCCACTCATAAGTCCACTTATATGTTCCACCCACCCATGAGTTCGCTCACAGGGAGTGGAGTGTGTAGGGGATGTGTTATGTGTTATTGTAGAGGATCTAATATGTGTGCTTATGGTATGTAGTGTATAGGGATACCAGTTTGTGCAGGTGATGCAGCGTGTATTTGTGTATAAGGGATGTATTATGTGTTTCTGGTTGTGTGTAAGGGATGCATTGTGTGAATCTGTGTTTGTATGCATAAGGGATGCAAGGTGTGTGTCTGTATGTGTGTGCATTGAGTGTAAGAGATGCATTGTGTTTCTGTGTGTATGTAAGAAAAACAGTGTGTGTGTTTGCATGTGTGTGTAAGGGTTTGCATTGTATGTTTCTGTGTATGTGTGCAAATGATGCATTGTCTTTGTGTGTAAGGGTTGCATTGTGTGTGTGTGTGTGTGTAATGGATGCATTGTGTGTTTCTCTGTGTGTAAGGGAAGCATGTTGTGTTTCTGTGTATGTATAGGGATGTATTGTGTGTTTCTGTGTATGTATAGGGATGCATTGTGTGTGTGTGTGTGTGCTCGTAGTGTGAAAGAGCTCCCTGTCTTGCCCCCTGTCCTATAGAGCTGTCCCTTCTGTCCCTTAGAGCTCTCCCCTGCCCCTTAGTGGTCTCTTCTCACACTCACCCACCCTCCCTGTGCTCTTCTCATCCCCCCCTCCACCCTCCCTGTGTTCTTCTCACTCCTCCCTCTGTGTGTTCTCCTCACCCCCCCCGTGTTCTTCTTACCCCCCTCCTCCCTGTGTTCTTCTTACTTCCCCCCTTGTTCTTCTTACCCCCTTCTTCTTATTACTCCCCCTTCTTCTTACTCACCCCTTCTTCTTCTTCTTACTCCCCCCTTCTTCTTCTTCTTACTCCCCCTTCTTCTTCTTCTTACTCCCCCCTTCTTCTTCTTAACCCTCCTACTTCTTCTTACTCCCCCCTCTTCTTCTTACTCCCCCTTCTTCTTCATACCCCCCTTTCTTCTAATTACTTCCCACTCTTGTTCTTCTTACTCCCCACTCTTTTTCTTACTCCCCCCTTCTTCTTCTTACCCCCCTCTTTTTCTTATCTCCCCTCCTTCTTACTCCCCCCTCCCCCTCTTCTTACTCCCTCCCCTCTTCTTCCCCCCTCTTTTTCTTGTCTCCCCTCCTTCTTACACTCCCCCCTCCCCTCTTCTTACGCCCCTCCCCTTACTCCCCCCTCCCCTCTTACTCCCCCCTTCCCTCTTACTCCCCCCTCTTATTATCCCCCCTCCCCTCTTCTTACTCCCCCCTTCTTCTTACTCTCCCCCTCGCCTCTTCTTACTCCCCCCCTCTTCTTACTCCCTCCTCCACTTACTCCCCCCTCCACTTACTCCCCCCTCCACTTACTCCCCCCTCCACTTACTCCCCTCCCCTCTTACTCCCCCCTCTTCTTACTCCCCTCTCCCCTCTTACTCCCCCCTCCCCTCTTCTTACTCTCCCCCCCTCCCCTCTTCTTACCCCCCTCTTCTTACTACCCCCCTCTTCTTACTCTCCCTCCCCTCGTCTTACTCCCCCCCTCCCCTCGTCTTACTCCCCCCTCCCCTCTTCTTACTCCCCCCCTCTTCTTACTCCCCCCTCCCCTCTTCTTACTCCCCCCTCTTCTTACTCCCCCCTCTTCTTACTCCCCCCTCTTCTTACTCCCCTCTCCCCTCTTACTCCCCCCTCTTCTTACTCCCCTCTCCCCTCTTACTCCCACCCTCTTCTTACTCCCCTCCTCTTCTTACTCCCCTCTCCCCTCTTCTTACTCCCCTCTCCCCTCTTACTCCCCCCCCTATTCTTACTCCCCTCTCCCCTCTTACTCCCCCTCCCCTCTTCATACCACCCTCCCTTCTTCCTACTCCCCCCTCCCCTCTTCTTACTCTCCCCCCTCCCCTCCTCTTACTCCCCCCTCCCCTCCTCTTACTCTCCCGCCCCCTCTTACTCCCCCCTCCCCTTACTCTCTCCCCCCCTCCCCTCTTCTTACTCTCTCCCCCTCCCCGCTTCTTACTCCCCCCCTCCCCTCCTCTTACACTCCCCCCTCTTACTCCCCCCTCCCCTTACTCTCTCCCCCCCTCTTCTTACTCTCTCCCCCTCCCCTCTTCTTACTCCCCCCTCCCCTCTTCTAACTCCCCCCTCCCCTCTTCTTACCCCCCCTCCCCTCTTCTTACTCCCCCACTCCCCTCTTCTTACTCCCCCCTCCCCTCTTTTTACTCCCCCCCTCCCCTTACTCCCCCCTTTTCTTACTCTCCCCCCTCTTCTTACTCTCCCCCCTCCCCTCTTCTTACTCCCCCCCTCCCCTCTTCTTACTCCCCCCCTCCCCTCTTCTTACTTCCCCCCTCCCCTCTTCTTACTTCCCCCCTCCCTCCCCTCTTCTTACTTCCCCCCTCCCTCCCCTCTTATTATATCCCCCCTCCCTCCCCTCTTATTACATCCCCCCCTCCCTCCCCTCTTATTACATCCCCCCTCCCTCCCCTCTTATTACATCCCCCCTCCCTCCCCTCTTCTTACTTCCCCCCTCCCTCCCCTCTTCTTACTTCCCCCCCTCCCTCCCCTCTTCTTACTTCCCCCCTCCCTCCCTTCTTATTACTTCCCCCCTCCCTCCCCTCTTATTACTTCCCCCCTCCCTCCCCTCTTCTTCTTACCCCCTCCCCTGTAGCGTGGCCGAGCTGCTCTCCGGTCCCGGCCGGAGTGATGGGAAGGTGCACGCTCAGTGTGCACTTCCTGTCAGTCCGTCCGGTTACAGGAAACAGAAACTCCACGCGGAACAGGAGTTTCTGTTTCCTGTAACCGGCCGGACTGAAAGGAAGGTGCACACTGAGCGTGCACCTTCCCATCACTCCGGCCGGGACCGCGGACCGGCTCGGCCACGCTACAGGGGAGGGGAGGGAGGGGAGAATCTGTTATGCAGCCTTTACAGAGCGCTCAGGCGGCTGCAGCATTTAAAGGGCCGGCCCGCCGCGGCCGGTCTTAATGGGATTTAGGGCGGCCTGGGGGGCAATTGCCTCCCTGCCCCCCGGCCCAGCCCGCCCCTGTTCAAATGTCAGGGTTGTCATGATTCGGGAACCTAACACGCTAACAGGTCACAGAAAGTAAAGGGTGCAATACCGGTCCTTAGAATGGCCGGGTTAAGCATACTAAGAATAGTCAGGAGACAAGCCAGAAAACAGGAGAACGAGAAACAAGCCGAGGTCAAAGGAATAGAGAATACAGGAGAATCAGAATAACAAGCCAAATAATCAGTGACCAGAGAGACGCACGAGCAGACTGCAATACAGGTATCACAAGACCACAACAGGGCACTGAGAGACAGGAAAGGTAAGTATATAAATCCTATGGTTAATTCTGATTGGATAACTTCCAATCAGAATTAACAATCACACGTGGGAGATATTTACACCTCCCACTGTGATTATGGTACTGTGACTTTAACGCCGGGTCACGTGACTGACCCTGGCGTTCGTAAAAACGTGAGGGCTCCCAGCGTGCAGCGTTATACATGCTGCCGCTGGGAGGCGAGGAGAAGGATGCAAGCGGCACCTGGAGCTGACAGGACGCCGCTCGCCGACAGGTAGGTTAAGGGGTGCCCTGACATAATCCCCCCTCGAGGACCGCCCAGAGGGCGGGAAGCCGAAGGCTTCAAAGAAAACCGCACATGAAAGGAGCGGATCAAAGAGGGCGCGTTCAAATCAAAGACAGAAACCCAAGACCGCTCCTCAGGGCCCTAACCCTTCCAATCCACCAGATACTGCAACCGACCTCGAGAGAAACGAGAATCAAGGAGAGCAGCTACTTCGTACACGTCACTGGAGACCGCGTGGAGGGAAACGGGACGCCTGAGAGGACCAGAGAACTGATTACAGAGCAAGGGCTTCAAAAGGGAGGTGTGAAAGGTGTTAGGTATACGCATGGAAGGAGGCAAGGCCAGGGAGTAGGACATGGGATTTACCCTACGCAATACCTTATAGGGGCCAAGGAACCTGGACGCGAACTTCATCGAGGGAACCCTGAGGCGGAGATTCTTAGAGGACAACCAAACCCTGAGCATAAGAAGGAGCCGCACATCTACGACGATCAGCAAATCTCTTCTGAGCAGCAGCCGCACAAGAGAGAGCAGCATGGACCTGATCCCACATCCTCCGTAAGGAGGTGAGGTGCTCGTCCAGAGCGGGCATTCCTTTGTCAGAGAGCACACCGGGAAGGAAAGAGGGTTGGAACCCATAAGCAACCAGGAACACCTCTTTGGCAAACACCTGAACCAACTGAACCACAGAAGGTAGTTTTTTTTTTTTTTTTTCAATTGTATTTTATTGAAGTTTTACAGTTACATATTCCGTACATAGTTACAACTTAGCAAGCTCAGTTCTGTGGTATAGATGAAGTCCCCCGATAACATCCGAGAGTACACCCTATGCATGTGTCATATCAGTATATCAGTATAAAACATAACAAAGGTATATACAAAAAGAAACAAGACAACAGGTAGTCATACATGTCTAGTGACATTAGTTGACAATACTCTTAACTCTCATTCTCTGTTGAATCGACATATTTTCTTTCGCCTAACACTGGGCTATAACGAATCTCCCCATGATGTTAGTTATCCTTAACCTCTCCTTTCCCCTGCCAGTTTTCCCAATTTTTCCAGGTGTCCCTAAATTTTGCAGTATCTGTGGAAGTGTCTACAGACATTTTCTCGTAAATGTAAAACTGCTGAATTTTGTCCTTCAGTTGTTGTGTGGATGGACAGCTGTGCTTTTTCCAGTTGAGCGCAATTAGGTTACGTGCAGCCATAAAAATCAGCAAGAGTAGTTGTTTATGGCTCTCGTGAGTCCCTTTGGGGAACCGGAGGAGGAGGCAGGTCTGGATATTCAGGGGGAAGCCTCTGATACCCAAAGCCTCTAATATGTGTTTAATGTCTCCCCATAGCGGTTGAATGCCACTGCAGTGCCACCAGATGTGTGAAAGCGTGCCAACTTCGGTTGCACACCTCCAGCATGTGGCCGGCACCGCCGGGTAAATCTTATGGAGCCTGTCGGGGGTCATGTACCACCTATAGAGCAGCTTACGGTGTGCCTCTATATGGGAATGGCATTTTGTCCACTTTCTGAGGCCATTTAATGCTGATAGCCAAACTTCGTCAGTGAGTTCTATCCCCCCTTCTGTCTCCCAATGATGTCTGCTTGGTGTTGTTTTGTGGGGGGCTAATTCTAACCAGGCTCTGTAACAGATGGAGAGGGCTTTAGATTTCTGCGGGGCTGTCCAGCATCTGCTGGGTATTAGTCTCGCAGCTATGGTTTGTGTTATCGGTGGGGTGTGAGAGGTTTTTACGTGTGAGTTAATTGTGTTTTTTAGTTGTAAATATGGGAAGATGTCTCTCTCTGGTACTCCCCATCTGCTCTTCATGTCCGGAAAGTCCATTATCGTTTGGTCTTTGCATATCTGTTTGATCTGGGATATTCCCAGTCTTGTCCACCTGGCGAGGGGAATTGTGGGGTTTACTGCGTGTAGTGCTTTAAGAGGGGCTTCAGGATGGAAGTGTTTCTTTCAGCCTAGGGATGCCATAAATTCGTCCCATACTTTGATTGTCGCAGTTGTAGTGGGATAAAGTTGTGTGTTAGGTCCTCTCAGGGCCTTTGGTGTCCATAAATGGTTTGTCAGGGTTGGGCAAGCAAGTTGCTTATGTTCCATATCTACCCACTGTGTTGTACCCCTTGGGGCGTGTAATAGTATGCCTGTGGCTAGTAAGGAGGCCTTGTAATATAGGCCAATGTTGGGTAATCCAATGCCACCCGTCTGGTACGTTTTTTGTAGGAGGTGTAGAGGTAACCTAGGTTTTTTGCCCCCCCCCATATATAGGTGCTGCATATGGTTTGCAGCGCTCTATGAATTGACGCCGGTACTGCTATAGTAAGCATTCTGAACTTGTACAGCAGTCTCGGTAGTAGCATCATTTTGTACGCGTTCACACGTCCTAGCCAGGAAAGATGTGCAGACTTCCATTTAAGCGTCTCATTTTTGCACATGTGAATAAGGGGTTGATAGTTAAGCTGTACTATGTTGTCAATAGTGGTGGTGATCTTCACACCTAAATATGTTAAAAATTTTGTCCGCCAATCTAGCTCAAATGTATCCTTTAGGGTTGCCACAGTTAGCTTGGGTAAATTTATGGGTAGGGCTTGTGTTTTTTCTTTATTCAAGCGATAGTATGAGACTTTGCCAAAGTCTGCTAGTAGTGTTGGCAAGGTGGGTAATGAACTCTCTGGGTTCGATAATGCCACAAAGATATCATCTGCGAATAAGGCTAAACAGTACTCTGTCTCTCTCAAGGTGATGCCTGTTATGTCTGAGTGTTCTCGTATCTTCCAGGGTAGGGGTTCTAGGGAAAGGATATAAAGCAGGGGGGACAGCGGGCAACCCTGACGTGTGCCGTTTGTAATGTGGAAGGGTCTAGAGAGGAACCCGCCATGGGATACCTTAGCACTGGGTTGTGCGTAGAGTGCCAGCATGCCCCTGATTGTTTCCTCGGGGAAGTTAAATTTGTGAAGCACCCTTGTCATATACCGCCAATTCAACCTGTCGAAGGCCTTTTCGGCGTCCAGCGCCAGGAAAAGGCCTCCGAGTTTCCCCCTCTCCATCCCCGCTATTATGTTTAGTACTTTCCTAGAGTTATCGGAGCCCTGTCGGCCCCTCACAAACCCAGATTGATCATTATGCACCAATTTTTGCAGGAGCGGGGCCAATCGTTCACTGAAAAGCTTTGCGTAAATTTTTGCATCACAATTTAGCAGTGAAATGGGCCTGAAATTCTTACATTGGTCTTTAGATTTGCCTGGCTTAGGAAGGGTGGAGACATGAGCTAGTAGCATTTCTGCTGGTAGGGAACCCTCTTTCATGCAATGGTTAAACAGGTCCGTGAGGGGTTGTGACAAAAGGTTAGAGTATGTGCGATAATATTTATTGGGTAGCCCGTCTGGACCTGGGGATTTATGCTGTGGGAGTGATGAGATCACTGAAATGACCTCCTCTGCCATGATGGGGCTGCGTAGGTAATCTATATCGGTTAGCGATAGTGTTGGAAGGTTGACCTCTGAGAGGAAAGCATCTATATCGGACTCTGTAGGGCATATTGTTTGTGAGTCATCTTTAAGATTGTATAGCTTTTCGTAGTATTGTGCGAACTCATCCACAATCCCTTGTGGGTCAAGTATCTTGTTACCCCTATCTCCCCTGAGGGAGGCAATTCTGGAGGTAGTTGTTCTCTGTTTTAATTGTGTAGCTAGACAAGCTCCCCATCTGTTACCGGCAGCGAAGTATTTATGATTAAGCCTGCGCGTGAGGAATGTGGTTTTGGCTAGTTCCATATCCCTTAACTGAGACTGTAAGTGTAACAATTTGGCATGAGTTGATGCTGTTGGTGTGTGTTTGTTGGCATGAGTTAATGAGGCTAACTCCGATAGTACGGAGGTGTATTTCTGTAGGCGTTGCTTTTTTGCGTAACTAGCGTGTTTGATAAAGCAACCTCGTATGAAGGCTTTGTGTGCTAGCCATATTTGATTTAGGGGTGAGTCCGGGGTCCTGTTCTCTCTAAAGTAGTGGTGCAATTCCTGTTCTATCTGTTTGGTCACTTCTGGGTCAGATAGGAGTTGTTCATTAAGTTTCCAGCTACCTCTCCCTTTGTTGGGGAATTGTTCTCGAATTGAAATTGAGATAGGGGCGTGGTCTGACCACGAGATCAGGCCAATGTCGGTGTGGTCTATTTTTACTAGAGAGGAGGTGCGAATCAGGAATATGTCTATTCTAGAGTAGCTGTTATGTACTGCAGTGTGATATGTGTAGTCTCTTTCTGTGGGATGTGTAACGCGCCAGGGATCTACAAGGTTGTGTGCTGCTAGTTTGTCGCATATGCGTGAGGTTAATTTGGACCTGGCCTTTAGTGTTTGGTTCCTCAGATGTGGGCCTCCAGAGGAATCTATGTCACTGTCTAAAAGAAAATTTGTATCTCCTCCAATAATTACCTCCCCCAGTGCATGCACAGACAGCAATCCCAACAATACATCAACAAATTCACCTTGATTAGTGTTAGGACCATATACATTGATCAGGGTATATGCGTTATTATTCAAGTAGCATTGTAATATGAGATACCGTCCTTTTTTATCCCCTATTTTCCGTATCAGGGAAAATGCTACGTCCTTACTGATCAGAGTGGATACTCCCCTTTTCTTAGTGGAGTAGCAGGAGTGATAGTCTACGGGGAAAACTGGGGAGTTAAATTTAGGCTTATGGCCCCATTGGAAGTGCGTCTCTTGAAAAAACATTACGTGGGGATTTCGCTTCACGTAAAGCCAAGCGGTGTTTGTTTGGGGAGTTTAGTCCCTTGGCATTCAACGAGCAAATTTTAAGTGCCATCCCGGTATTGGGTGAGATTGTGGGCAAGTTTGGGTACACCTAAAGGACCGCTAGAGGTCAGTGATGACATGCCACTGCTCGTACTCTCAGTGGGAGGGAAGAGCATAGGCTTCTTAGGGTTATAGTGGAGCAATATGAGTATTGGACTTAGGTTATGTATGTACTTGTGGCGAAACCGACCTCGCCACGTGTCCTTGGAGGGGGCTGCTTGCCCGCCTCTTGCCTTTGGACTATGGACCAGACTTTGTGTGAATGTGTTAACCCAGATAGCTATACCATGGAGCCTATTCATATAATGAAAGACTATGGGAAAGACTTTAGCTCCATGGCAATTGTACTGTGTGAATAGGATCTGCGTGCTATTCGGTAGTTTTGTGCGCTCAGATCCCAGCTATCTGGGGATAGGTGAAATGTCTGTGTGTTATGTGTAAAATGTGACTTTATGTATTTTAAAGTGTTTTATGTCGTTTTGCAACCATGTGGTTAATGGAGTCTGCCTCTAGTCCTAGATAATTGGATTACTTCCCCCCATTGTCTCCAGGATAGAGGGCCCTGTAAAACCATGCTTCCAGAAGGTCAAATGCACATTTGTACTAACTTTTGAACCCCTGGTCCAATTCGTATGATTTTTGAGTATGTTGTTCCCCTGAATGGATTGATTGTGAATATGTATTTTTATGTGAATGTGATGTATGGTTTTGAAGTTATAAATATTGTGTAAAAAGTATATTTTAAACTGTATGAATAATGGGATTATGTGTCACACTAAGGGGAGGGGATGTGTGGGAGGTAACATCTATGTCATTGGTTCTTTTATGCCTCCCCCTGGGTGTGGCCTGTATGTGTGAGTTGGAAATAAAAGCCAGGCTGGATGAGCCAGTCCAGAGTTCCTGTTTTACCCTCAAAGTGATGTGTCGTCTCATTATTGGGGGAAGGATTTATTGTATGCTGTTCCAGTTGACTGCTAGGAGTACAAGCCTATTCGTATGGTTCCTATTCAATGGTCTACAGCATTCATATGCTTGGGAGAATTTAGAGGTTTCTCGGATTCGGTGATTGTGGTGTCTGCCAGAGTGCTTGGAGTCCTCAGGAAGCACTAGGAGCATCCATTAACGGAGGTACCCGGTCAGGGTGCCAGGCGATCCGTTACAGTCCTGCTTGTCAAAGGATAAAGAAATAATAAAGTAACTAAAACAGTAAATAACTATGTACAACATTCCGTTCACCGCGATTTCTCAGTGCAGTGATGAGCATAATGGTTTCATTCGTGGCTTCGATGGAGTAGCCACTCTGGGGGTAGGCATAGATGCCAATTAGCAAGGTAAACAATTTAACTACCAGATGTAGTGGAGAGGGTCACAGTATCGCCTTAGCACAGTGCAAATAGGCTATGAGTCCGGTAGTTCATCGTGTAGGGTGGAAACTGGGAGCATAGAATAGTTGTGAAAAATAAGGCACATGCAATGTATACGACCTGTCCCTATATGGGATTGTGTTGTAGACTTGGGTTGTCAGGTCCTTGAATGTTTCAAGTGCGCCCTTGCGCGATGGCGGTGCGAGTTTGTTTTCCCCAATCTTTCTGCAGGGGTCTGGGAGGATTGCTGCCAGTGTCCCGCAATGCTTCCTCTGGTATCGGGATGTTCCATTCTGTCAGGAGTCTCTTGCCAGTTTTGGGGTCAGAGATCTGGTTGTCCACACCATTGCGTTTGACCACAAGTTTGGTTGGGAAGCCCCACTTGTATGGGACTTCTGCTGCTCTTAGCGCTGTTGTTATGCGAGCAAACGTGCGCCGTTTGAGCATTGTAGTAGAGGATAAGTCTATAAATAATTTGACTTGTGAGAATTGGCCTGTGAGTTGACCTTGGCTCCTCGAGGCCTGCATGACTCGGTCTTTTATTGTGAAGTAGTGCACCCGAGTAATCACGTCTCTTGGTATGGACGCTGGTAGGTGCTTGGGTTTCGGGAGACGGTGTGTGCGGTCTAGAAGCAATTCGGCCTCTGTCAGGGTTGGGATATAGGCTTTAAGGATATCCTGGACGCATCTGGTCAGATCTTGTGGACCAACCGACTCCGGGATCCCCCGGGGCCTAATATTGTTGCGTCTGTCACGGTCTTCGTGTTCTGCTATTTTTGCCTCTAAGGATTGCAGCCTTGTAAGTAGGGCTGAGTGAGCCTCCAGTATGCTATTGTGGGAGTCTGTGAGTTTGTCTGTTTTTTCTTCTAAACGGGATGTTCTTTCTCCCAAAGCTTTAATATCAGATCTGATATCATTGGCAATCTGTTTAAGGTCAGATTTGAATGTGCTTTTGAGGTGTATAAGCAGATTGTGCAGAGTGTCATTAGTGACAGGCGTTTGCATATTGCCTGTGGTGAGGGTAAGCTCACCTGCGTCAGCACATGAGGCTGGGGACTCCGGCCTGTCGGTGCCATCTTGGATTTCTGCTCCGTTGTTCAGCGTCGATGTTAGCTGCATCTGGAGCGTTTTCTGCTTGTATTTCTTAAGCTGCTTGGTGGACATCGCTGTTCTGCTTTTAAATATCGTTTCAACCGGGCTTGAGGGTAGGAAAATCGCTGAAAATCACGCTGTGTGCACTTGCTGGCGGGAGAGCTCCGGGTTCAGGCGACCTCTCTCATCCGTCGCTTGGCCATGCCCCCAGAAGGTAGTTTTTTAAGTGGAATAAAGTGCGTCATTTTAGAGAACCTATCAGTTTCGTGATCGGAGAAATAACTGATGAAAATTCTTTAATTAACCTCCGATAGTAATTGGCAAACCCTATAAACCGTTGGATTGCCTTAAGTCCTTGGGGAAGAGGCCAAGACAGTATTGCTTGTAACTTAGAAGGATCCATGCTGAATCCCTGTTCAGAAATGACATACCCTGTACAGATTTTTGGTCGAATAAACATTTTTCTAACTTGCAATAAAGACCGTTCTGCAACAATCTCTTAAGCACCATCCTCACATGATTATGGTGTGACTCCAAATCAGGGGAATATACGAGTATGTCATCAAGATAGACTACGGCACAGATATGCAGTAGATCTCTAAGGACATAATTTATGAGGTCTTGAAACACAGCAGGAGCATTACACAGTCCAAAAGGCATGACTAAATACTTGTAATGTCCACTGCGTGTATTGAATGCTGTGTTCCATTCATCATTCTCTTTTTTACGAACCAGGTTATAAGCCCCCCTGAGGTCTAGTTTAGTATAATATCTTGAACCTTTAACACGATCAAACAACTCAGTGATGAGAGGGATAGGATAAGCGTTTTTAACCGTTATATTGTTCAGACCCCTGTAGTCTATACATGGCCTCAAATCGCCGTCTTTCTTGGCAATGAAAAAGAAACCAGCACCAGCAGGAGAGGAGGACCTTCTGATAAAACCTTTACTTAAGGATTCCCGTATGTACTCCTCCATAACCTGATTTTCTTTCTCAGAAAGCGGGTAGACCTTACCCCTAGGGGGCATAGTACCTGGTAACAGGTTTATGGCACAATCATAATCACGGTGTGGAGGTAGCTGATCAGCCTCCCTTTTTTCAAAAACCAATGCGAGGTCTGCATACACAGAAGGGACAGAAACAGAAAGCGGTTAAGCAAAATTCTCATCCATAAGGTTGTCTGCAGCACCTGAATCGATCAAGGCTTTGGTTGTTATAGTGGTTTGATTGACCAAAAGAGTAACCGTAATAAACGGTCTAGAGATGGACACATGAGGGGAAAAGGTCATAACACCCGAGGCCGACGCCTCTCTAAGGCCTTAGGTGCTGAAGTTTCCATGCAGATTAGGGCAGGTTCTTCGGAGATGCCCCCTCTTCCCACAATAAAGGCCTCTCCCACAATAAAGGCCCTATAGCACCCAACTGCATGGGTTCGGGAGATGGTTGGCTAGGAGGAGGTAATGCTAATAATGCTGTACTGGGTAAAGCAGGTAGCCCCTGTGTATTCATCCGTCTTTGACTACGCCTCTCTCTAATACGGTTGTCGATAAGAATGATATAATCTATTACATCATCCAGAAGAACAGGCAATTCCCTGGATGCTTTCTCGTCCAGTATGTAAGCGACCAAACCCTCCTGAAAGGCTGTTACGAGGGCATCTTTATTCCAAACCACTTCAGCTGCTAGAGTGCGGAATTCAATAGTATAATCCGCTACTGATCTATTACCTTGTTGTACTCTAAGCAGAGCTTTGCCAGCAGAAGCAACCCTACCTGGTTGATCAAATGTGCGTTTGAAAGCCGTCAAAAAGTCTGCAAAGGACATTGGGGATGTATTCTCCCACATGGGATTAGCCCATGCTAAAGCTTTCCCAGACAAGTGGTTAATTAAAAAAGCAATTTTGGTTCTATCAGTGGGGTAGGAACGAGGATTCATCACCAAATGAATATCAATTTGGTTGAGGAAACCACGACACAAGGCTGGATCACCGCTATAGCGCTGTGGGGGTGTCATGTGAACCACGTGAGCAGGAACAGGTACTGGATCGGGAATTGGTTCTGGCACAGCAGCAACAGCTTCTTGAACGGCAGGTTGCAAGTGGGCAGTACGAGCCAGTATGGTTTGTAAAGCCTGGGCGAACTGATCCATACGGTGGTCTAAACCATCCATTCTAGCCTCCTGATTCACTAACAACTGTGGAATGTCAGCAGGTTCCATGGTGGCCCTGTTGTAATGTCACGATTCGGGAACCTAACACGCTAACAGGTCACAGAAAGTAAAGGGTGCAATACCGGTCCTTAGAATGGCCGGTTAAGCACACTAAGAATAGTCAGGAGACAAGCCAAGTAAAGGGAGCCAGAAAACAGGAGAACGAGAAACAAGACGAGGTCAAAGGAATGGAGAATACAGGAGAATCGGAATAACAAGCCAAATAATCAGTAACCAGAGAGACTCACGAGCAGACTGCAATACAGGTATCACAAGACCACAACAGGGCACTGAGAGACAGGAAAGGTAAGTATATAAATCCTATGGTTAATTCTGATTGGATAACTTCCAATCAGAATTAACAATCACACGTGGGAGATATTTACACCTCCCAGTGTGATTATGGTACTGTGACTTTAATGCCAGGTCACGTGACCGACCCTGGCATTCGTAAAAACGTGCAGGCTCCCAGCGTGCAGCGTTATACATGCTGCCGCTGGGAGGCGAGGAGGAGGACGCGAGCGGCGCCTGGAGCTGAGAGGACGCCGCTCCCCGATAGGTAGGGTAAGGGGTGCCCTGACATAACCCCCCCCTCCAGGACCGCCCGGAGGGCGGGAAACCAAAGGCTTCAAAGGAAACCGCGCATGAAAGGAGCGGATCAAAGAGGGTGCATTCAAATCAGAGACAGAAACCCAAGACCGCTCCTCAGGGCCGTAACCCTTTCAATCCACCAGATACTGCAACCGACCTCGAGAGAAACGAGAATCAAGGAGAGCAGCTACTTCGTACACGTCACTGGAGACCGCGTGGAGGGAAGCGGGGCGCCTGAGAGGACCAGAGAACCGATTACAGAGCAAGGCCTTCAAAAGGGAGGTGTGAAAGGTGTTCAGTATACGCATGGAAGGAGGCAAGGCCAGGGAGTAGGACACGCGCCAACAGATTTCGTCGTGCTTTACAATATTATGAGAGGGGGGATTTAACTATAAATAGGACAATAACAAAAAAACGATAGGTTGGAGAGGACCCTGCTCAAACGAGCTTACATTCTACAGGGAGTGCAGAATTATTAGGCAAGTTGTATTTTTGAGGATTAATTTTATTATTGAACAACAACCATGTTCTCAATGAACCCAAAAAACTCATTAATATCAAAGTTGAATATTATTGGAAGTAGTTTTTAGTTTGTTTTTAGTTATAGCTATTTTAGGGGGATATCTGTGTGTGCAGGTGACTATTACTGTGCATAATTATTAGGCAACTTAACAAAAAACAAATATATACCCATTTCAATTATTTATTTTTACCAGTGAAACCAATATAACATCTCAACATTCACAAATCTACATTTCTGACATTCAAAAACATAACAAAAACAAATCAGTGACCAATATAGCCACCTTTCTTTGCAAGGACACTCAAAAGCCTGCCATCCATGGATTCTGTCAGTGTTTTGATCTGTTCACCATCAACATTGCGTGCATCAGCAACCACAGCCTCCCAGACACTGTTCAGAGAGGTGTACTGTTTTCCCTCCTTGTAAATCTCACATTTGATGATGGACCACAGGTTCTCAATGGGGTTCAGATCAGGTGAACAAGGAGGCCATGTCATTAGATTTTCTTCTTGTATACCCTTTCTTGCCAGCCACGCTGTGGAGTACTTGGACGCGTGTGATGGAGCATTGTCCTGCATGAAAATCATGTTTTCTTGAAGGATGCAGACTTCTTCCTGTACCACTCCTTGAAGAAGGTGTCTTCCAGAAACTGGCAGTAGGACTGGGAGTTGAGCTTGACTCCATCCTCAACCCGAAAAGGCCCCACAAGCTCATCTTTGATGATACCAGCCCAAACCAGTACTCCACCTCCACCTTGCTGGCGTCTGAGTCGGACTGAAGCTCTCTGCCCTTTACCAATGCATCCATCTGGCCCATCAAGACTCACTCTCATTTCATCATTCCATAAAACCTTAGAAAAATCAGTCTTGAGATATTTCTTGGCCCAGTCTTGACGTTTCAGCTTGTGTGTCTTGTTCAGTGGTGGTCGTCTTTCAGCCTTTCTTACCTTGGCCATGTCTCTGAGTATTGCACACCTTGTGCTTTTGGGCACTCCAGTGATGTTGCAGCTCTGAAATATGGGCAAACTGGTGGCAAGTGGCATCTTGGCAGCTGCACGCTTGACTTTTCTCAGTTCATGGGCAGTTATTTTGCGCCTTGGTTTCTCCACACGCTTCTTGCGACCCTGTTGACTATTTTGAATGAAACGCTTGATTGTTCGATGATCACGCTTCAGAAGCTTTGCAATTTTAAGAGTGCTGCATCCCTCTGCAAGATATCTCACTATTTTTGACTTTTCTGAGCCTGTCAAGTCCTTCTTTTGACCCATTTTGCCAAAGGAAAGGAAGTTGCCTAATAATTATGCACACCTGATATAGGGTGTTGATGTCATTAGACCACACCCCTTCTCATTACAGAGATGCACATCACCTAATATGCTTAATTGGTTGTAGGCTTTCGAGCCTATACAGCTTGGAGTAAGACAACATGCATAAAGAGGATGATGTGGTCAAAATACTAATTTGCCTAATAATTCTGCACTCCCTGTATAGGAGGTGGGGTATAAAACACAATAGGACAGGAAATATCAATCAAATAGGGTGGGAGTAAAGCAGAGCTGGAGGAGAGAGTAGAGTGCTGCCCTTTAGGAGAGCACAAGAGACAGGTATGTGAGGTAGAGGTTAGTCTGGGAGGCCATAAGCTTTCCTAAAGAGATGGGTTTTAAGGCACTTCTTAAAAGATGCAAGACTAGGGGAGAGTCTGATGGTGGTAGGAAGGCTATTCCATAGGAAGGGAGCCGCCTGCGAGAAGTCCTGCAAGCGTGAGTTGGTCGTACGGGTGCGAACAACGGTCAGGAGGTGGTCACGGGCAGAGCGGAGAGACTGAAAAGGGACATACCTATGGATCTGTGAAGAGATATGAGGGGCTAGAGTTGTTCAGTGCTTTATAGGTGTGAATTAGTACCTTGAATTGACTCCTATAGCATACAGGAAGCCAATGAGGTGTGAGGTGTGAGAGAACCGACTAGAGAGAAAGATCAGTCTGGCGGCAGTGTTCATTATGGACTGTAGCGGTGCAGTACGGCTTTTGGGAAGAACAATCAGGAGAGGGTTACAATAATCCATGTGGGAAATTACTAGAGCATGGACAAGCTCCTTGGTAGCATCTTGCGTAAGAAAGGGACGGATGCGGGATATGTTTTTAAGATTGAATCTACAGGATTTAGCAACATACTGGATGTGAGGCTCAAAGGTGAGGCCAGAATCAAGTATAACACCAAGACAGCGCGCTTGCAAGGATGAACTTATGTGCGTACCACTAACTTGAAGGGAAAGTGAAAGAGGAGGATCAGTATTAGAAGGAGGAAAGACAAGGAGCTCAGTTTTAGAGAGATTGAGTTTCAGAAAGCGGGAGGACATCCAGTCAGAGATGGAAGAAAGGCAAGCAGTGACACGTTGCAGGACGGCAGGAGTGGGGTCCGGGGAGGAGAGATATATCATCAGCGTACAGCTGGTAGTGGAAACCAAAAGAGACAGAGTTACAGAGACCGAGTGATTGAAGAGTTTAGAGAAGGAGAGCATGATCAACTGTGTCAAAAGCAGCAGAGAGGTCGAGAAGAATGAGTATGGAGTAGTGGCCTTTGGATTTAGCTGTGATTAGGTTGTTAGTAACTTTGATAAGTGCAGTCTCAGTAGAGTGGAGAGGGCAGAAGCCAGATTGAAGAGGGTCAAGAAGAGAGTTGGAATTGAGGAAATGAGACACACGGGTAAAGACAAGTCTTTCCAGAAGCTTTGAGGAAGCTTTGAGGAAAAAGGGAGCAAGGATATGGGACGATAGTTAGAGGGGGAGGACGGGTCAAGAGATGTTTTTTTCAGGATAGGTACTACAGTTGCATGTTTAAGGTCAGCACGGACAATGCCAGAAGAGAGAGAACAGTTGAAGATGTTCGTTAAGGAAGGCACGAGACAAGTGGAGAGAGATCGAATAAGGTGAGATGGGACAGGATCGAGCGGGCAAGGGGTGGGGCGAGAGGAAAGGAGAAGAGCAGCCACCTCTTGGTCAGTAGCTGGGGAGAATGTCTGAAGGGTAGGAAAGGCATGATCTATGTGTGATTGAGATGGATATGAAAAACAGTGTTTCAAAACATTTTAAAGAAGTACATAATAGTGATCCCCAATTTCTAAAATTTAGGCTATACAAAAAGTAAAATATAACAGTCGAGGAGATGATACTATAAAGCAACTGGGAAAGTGTGAGATGAAATGGATTTTCAATCTTAACACTTTAAGTCCATCAGCCTTAATTGTATCACTTTTTAAAAAGATGGTATCCATAGTGAGCTACCTATAGAGTATGTATATTAAAGAAATAGATTTTACACTATGTTTTATAGGTATTTTACACTTAGTCTATATTTTCCATATTTAATATGTGTTTTTATTGTAAAACTTTCCCCACTTTTTAGACATGTTACTAATTGATTGCTTTTAGGTTTTCCTTCTATATCGACAAAAAAACTCTAACAAATGTATATATATATATATATATATATATATATATATATATATGTATACATATACACATACACATATCTATATATACATATATATTTAAATTCTATGAATAAATGTATGTAATATTTTTCCATAATAATGTAATTTTATTAATTACTATTTAAGGGACCTGCCTGACAACTCAGGCAGAAAGATGATTGCATTTGGTTTGCAAGCTCTATATTTAACCCTGTAACTTTCCAAGAAATCTTAAAACCTGTACATGGGGGTTACTGTTTTACTTGGGAGACTGCTGAACACAAATATTAGTGTTTCAAAATAGTAAAACATATCCCAACGATGATTTTGTCAGTGTAAGTACCATTTTTTGCATTTTTCACACACAAATGGCACTTTCACTGACGATATAATTGCTGTTATACGTTTTACTGTTTTGAAACCCAAATAATTGTGTTTAGTGAATTCTCCCCAGTATTACAGTGCCCCGCATGTACATGTACATGGAGAAATAGGGCTTTCATTTCATGTCATATATGTATATACGAAACATAATTTAATGTGAATTAAATCAAAATAAGTGTGAGAAATTAAGAAATGTTATTTTTAGTTCTGCATGACATTTTAACGGTGGGTGTCATGATACTGTTAGATTTTACTTCAATAAAACACACATATTTGTATTCAGCAAAGTCTCAAAGTACAACAGTACCCTCACGTACAGGTTTCATGGTATTTTGGAAACTTACAGGGGTCAAATGTAGGGCTTTCCCCTTTTCCAATTTTGCACATTGAAATTTGCCAGATTGGTTTGCTGGGCCTATGTTGCCTTTGAGACAGTATGTCAACCCAGGAATGAAAATGAACCCCATCATGGCATACCATTTGCAAAAGTAGACATAGACAACCCAGGGTATTCCAAATGGGGTATGTCCAGTCTTTTTTAGTAGCCACTTAGTCACAAACCCGCTATAAGTTAGCATTTTTATTTGTTTGTTTTTGCATTTTTTCACAAATAAACTGCCCTTTCACCGATGATATAATCAGTATACTACATTTTACTGCTCTAAAACACTCATATTTGTGTGGAGTAATGAATCACGATTAAAATAGTACTCCCCATGTACAGGTTTCATGGTGTTTAAGAAAGTTACAGGGTTAAACATAAGATTTGCCAATTTCTGTTTTTGCAACCCCATGATGGCATACCATTTGAAAAAGTAAACAACCCAAAATATTCAAATGGGGTATGTCCAGTCTTTTTTTATTATCCACTTAGTCACAAACGCTGGCCAAAGTTAGCATTCATATATATATTTTTTTTGCAGTGCATAAAAACAGTACATATAGGCAGTGGCGTACACACACTCCATGGGGCCCCGGTGCAAAACTGATCCGTGGGCCCCCCCCTACCTAAGCATTCTTCAAGCATTTCCCTCGCATAACATGCGGGGCATGTGATTATCAGGCACAATTTTATAATATAATAAGTAGTATTAACATTATAGCTTCAACTGTACGTTTACAATTATGCTATATATATGCTTGGTCAGAGCGTGGGTTAGGTTAGTATCACACGTTTTATACAGATATACATTGTTAGTCTGGTAGACAGGCTGATGCTATTGATCTCTATATCTGTATCATGAAGGGAGGCGCTTACGCATCTCTCCGCTGTTGGTCTAGCTTGTACTTCCACGTTTGTAAAAACAGTAGACTATGCAGGTGTGTAACCTTAACTAAAAAGTTTTATGCTGATTAAGTGCATGTGTGATTTCCTAAACTGTCTGTAGTGCGAGATATGCTAGGCTTACAGGTGTTACATAACATTGCTAACAGGTGTATTTATAGTGGGTGTGACGAGACCAATCTCGCCACTGTGCATTGGAGGAGCCTGGTTGCCTGCCTGCTGCCTTTTGACTATGGACCGGCATTTAAATACTTTATTTTCCTATGCAGAAAGGTCTATTCATCTATTTCTTCTCCGGCGTTCGGTAGATTCACGGATTTACTGAATGAACTCATTTAACCCAGATAGCTATGCCATGGAGCCTATTCGTGTAATAAAAGACTTTGGCTCCATGGCAATTGAACTGTATGTGTGTGGTCTGAGAGCCATTCAGTAATAATGTGCGCTCAGACCTAAGCTATCTGGGGATATGTTGCATGTCTGTATTTTATGTAATAAATGTAACCTTGTGTATTTTATTGTATTTTACTGTCTTTTTACTGCCATGTGCTTAATGGAGTTTTCCCTCTGTCCTTGGAGATAATTGGATTACTTCCCAATTATCTCCAGGATAGAAGACTCTGTGGAACTGGTTTTGGGCAGAAAAGCCATGCTTCCTTTGGTCACAAAGGACTTCGATCTATCTTTTGAACCAATGGACCAATGTGGATGATTTTGACATATGTTCGTATTTGGAGTATGCTGATTCTGAAAATGTGATGCATACTTTTAAAGTTATGAATAATGTGGAAAAACTGTATTTCTCTGCCTGTGATAATTACATTACCTACTGTGTAAGGTAATTGTATCACAGGCAGAGGGGAGGATTTTGTGTGGGAGTGTCTGAGTGTATTGTACGTGTTTATTGGTTGCTTTCCAAAACCCTGTGGGTGGTACTAATGTGTATATAAAAACAATAAACCGACAGCTCTGTCTGTTCCTGCTTGACCCTCAAAACGGAGCCTTGTCTCGTTCTTGGGGGGATTTATTGTATGCTGTTCCAGTTTGACTGCTAGGAGTGTAAACCTATTCGTATGGTTTTTCCTATTCGGCTGTTTACAGCATTCGTATGTTTGAGAGCATTCATATGCTTCTCCGGTTCGGTGTATTGGTGTCTACAGTAGCTGTGCCTGTGTCTCTGGAAGGGAAGATCTACTAAACGGCGGTTTAATCCTTTTATGCCCGGGGTGCCGATACAATGGGTATGAGTTTTAACATAGCGTTTCAACAGGAAAATAAACTGGAGTATGAGCTTGCTCAGCTAAGTTTGCCAATTACACATAGTTCAGGGAGACAATGCTGGATAGTAGCACAGGACAAAGTCCCCTGTGGCTGCATGGTCGTAATGGCGTGGCCACAGTTCGAGTCGCAGTGTATCAGTGGAGGGCATCTGACTCCTGTAGTTGGTAGTGAAAGTCTCTCGGGGTCCCTTACTCTGCTGGCTGAGGATGGGCTCTTTGCCGGTTTAGTCCACCGGACCACGGCCCTGCTGCATTGCGGTCTGCTCTGATCAAGTGTCCCGTGCTCTGTACATCAGTCGTGCAGTGAGGGAGGGCGCCCCTATAGATAGCAGGTTTACCTGGTGGGTGGCGTTGGGTCCTGGCTGTGCTGTGCTTTTGTTGGTGTGGTCGCCTGTCACTGCCTGTCCGGTATGGGAGTTTTATGGCAGCCGCCATTTTAAGCTTCCCCTTTTGCTGTCCTCTCAACCTGTCTGGGTGGGCTGGGCCCCTCCGGAGTTTAGGCTGGGCCGCTGCACATCGGTAAGGCTGCCTTTGGAGCTGTACCTTGAGTGTCTCTTGGGTTTTAGTAGCTTTGTGCGGACCGTGTGTCACCTTTGCGTGGTTCCAGGTTACCGGGTGTGGGGCCGGCCTGTTCAGGCGTGTACCCATCTTGCGTGTGGAGTTTGGGGGATTTGCCCTGTCTTCCCCTGTGCTTCCATGCGTTGGGCCCTGCTGTGTGTCGCCAGGTGGAGGTCCCTTTAGGGGGGACTGCATCAAGGCCTCCAATTTCTCCCAGAGGGCACTGAAGATGCGGTCGTATTGGCGTTTAGTTTCCCTCTCGATTATGCTCAGAGCTGTGGTGTGTGGGCTGGTCGCCATTTTGAATGCTCCACGTGTGGCCTCTGTGCTACGCGATCGTGTGTCTTGGTGAGTGCTTGTACACTTGCTCGTGTTGGGGAGGACCGGGATAACCCCCGCCGGTCCAGAGGGGGGGATGTGGGCTCTGGGTTAAGTTTCCAGGCGTTCTCAGTTGCAGGAGAGCAGCCGTCTCTCCTGTGCCTGCTCTCCTGATAGGCCTCGCCATTGTGCCAGCACGTAGCGGGTAGATAGTCGCTTGTTGGGTACCAATGTGTCCGCCCCGGCAGCCCCCGTCATTTGGTGGCCTTTGTTTGCCGTTTACAGCTGTTTCAGCGGCTTTGTGGCATTTTTTCTGCCACTGGTCGCAGGAGCTGTGGAGATTAACGTCCGCTCGGTTCTGCGGTCAGGCCCCGCCCCTTGTTTTTTGCATTTTGTTGCACAAAAACTGCACTTTTACTGGTGATATTATCGTCGTGGTACTGTTTTACAGTTTACTGTTTTGAAACACTCATATTTGTGTTCAGCGAAGACTCCCAAGTACAACAGTAACCCCCATCTACAGGTTTTATGGTGTTTTGGGAAGGGTTACAGGGTTAAACATAGGAATTGCTAATTAAATTCTCTGGATTTGCTGCCTGGGTTGTCAAGCACGTACTTCAAATTATAATTAGTAAGTCACTTAATTCTGTAAAAAGATTATATAAATATACTGTAATAATAGAATTATATAAATATACACGTAGAATTTAAATATATATAAAAGACCTATTTCTCTTAACCCCTTCAGGACGGAGTCAGTAGTACACGTTCTGATCAAAACAAAATGTAAACAAAACCTGGAATTTGCGCTATATGTCTGTTCACCCGTAGTTCACCTCTTTCATATTAAGTGCACCCACATTTATTATATATCATTTTGTTCAGGAGAAACAGGGCTTTAACTTCTCATGAACTATTTACGTATGAAACATAACTTTTTATGAATAAAATAAAAAAAAAAACTGTGGGAAATTAAGATTTAAAAATAAATTTGTAGTTCGGCCTGACATTTTAGCTGTAAATGTCATGATACTGTTTGCTTTTCCTGCAATAAAATGCACATATTTGTATTCAGCAATGTCTCACAAGTAAAGCAGCACCCCCCCATTCAAATATTTTACAGTGTTTTGGAAAGTTACAGGGCCAAATATAGCACATTCCATTTTTTATTTTTTTCACATTAAAATTTGCCAGATTAGTAATTTTACCTTTGATACCGTGTGGTAGCCCAGGAATGAGAATTACCCCCATGATGGCATACAATTTGCAAAAGTACACAACCCAAGGTATTGCAAGTGGGGTATGTCCAGTCTTTTTTAGTAGCCACTTATGAACGCTAACTTTGGCCAGTGTTTGTGACTATTTGTTTTTGAGTAAAAAAAGCAAAAAACAAATATTTGACCAGTGTTTGTGACCAACCTAAGGCACACCTGTGCAATCAGCATGCTGTCTAATCAGCATCTTGATATGCCACACCTGTAAGGTGGATGGATTATCTCGACAAAGGAGAAGTGCTCATTAACCCCTTAAGGACGCGTGACGGACGAGGTCCGTCACTCAGGGGATTGCCTTAACGCCGAGTGACGGACCTCGTCCGTCACGCGGTAAAATTAACCCCAGATCGCCGCAATTGCGGCGATCGCGGGGTTAATGGTGCTCCGGTCTGCCTCTGTATTAGAGGCAGACCGGGAGCACCGGATCGGGCTGTCCCAGCACATGTGCCCGCTCTGACAGCGAGCACATGAACTTAGTGGCACATATGAAATATACAAAATGCCCAGCAAAAATGCAATCCGTATGTAAAAAAATGCCCCAAATTATTTTTTACCACATATTTTGGTATATATTGGTGAAAAAATGGGGGCATGCTAAGGCACAATATGCACCTTATGATATACCCTGGAGTGTCTACTTTTACAAATGGTAGGCCTTTGTGGGGTTTTTTTGAACAGTCAAACTGTTATAATACCCCAAATGGAAGCATAGGCTCATTAAATCCGTCTCTCAAAATTCTACTGTGAATACTGAAAAGGACAGGTCTCCTGTATGGCAATGTAGCTTCACGAAATAGTGCCATAGACATACAATGGGGGTGTCCCTTTACTCAGAAGACTTAGCTGAGCATAATTTGGGGGGTTTGAACTTAGTGGCACATATGAAATATACAAAATGCCCAGCAAAAATGCAATCCGGATGTAAAAAATGCACAAAATTATTTTTTACCACATACTTTGGCATGTAATGGTAAAAAAATGGGGGCATGTTAAGGCACAATATGCACCTTATGAGATACCCTGGAGTGTCTACTTTTACAAATGGTAGGCCTTTGTGGTTTTTTTTTAACAAACTGTTATAATACCCCAAATGGAAGCATAGGCTAAAAATTCTACTGTGAATACTGAAAAGGACAGGTCTCCTATATGGCACTGTAGCTTAACGAAATAGTGCCAAAGACATACAATAGGGGTACCGTTGTACTCAGCAGAAGTAACTGAACACATAATAAAACGTTGTACAGGAATAGCACACACCAACTTTACAAAATACACATGAGAAGTTCTTTGTTATAAGTTTGTGTGCAAAAACCCCCCAAAAAACAAAATGTTACTCCAATATTTAGCAGAGGTTGGCGGTAAAATGGCTACGTAGAAAGTGTCAAAACAACCTTAGGTAAATAGCCTGTGGTGTCTACTTTATATAAATATATACCGTATATACTCGAGTATAAGCCAACCTGAATATAAGCCGAGGCCCCTAATTTTACCCCAAAAAACTGGGAAAACTTATTGACTCGAGTATAAGACTAGGGTGGGAAATGCAGCAGCTACTGGTAAATTTCTAAATAAAATTAGATCCTAAAAAAAATATATTAATTGAATATTTATTTACAGTGTGTGTATAATGAATGCAGTGTGAGTGTATGAATGCAGTGTGTGTATGAGTGCAGCGTGTGTGTATGAGTGCAGCGTGTGTGTATGAGTGCAGCGTGTGTATGAATGCAGTGTGTGTGTATGAATGCAGTGTGTGTATGAGTGCAGTGTGTGCGTGTATGAGTGCAGTGTGTGTGTGTACGAGTGCTGTGTGTGTGTATGAATGCAGTGTGTGTGTATGAATGCAGTGTGTGTATGAATGCAGTGTGTGTGTATGAATGCAGTGTGTGTATGAATGCAGTGTGTGTGTATGAGTGCAGTGTGCGTGTATGAATGCAGAGTGTGTGTATGAATGCAGTGTGTGTATGAATGCAGTGTGTGTGTATGAATGCAGTGTGTGTGTATGAATGCAGTGTGTGTATGAATGCAGTGTGTGTGTATGAATGCAGTGTGTGTGTATGAATGCAGTGTGTGTGTATGAGTGCAGTGTGTGTATGAGTGCAGTGTGTGTGTATGAATGCAGTGTGTGTATGAATGCAGTGTGTGTGTATGAATGCAGTGTGTGAATGAATGCAGTGTGTGTGTATGAATGCAGTGTGTGTATGAATGCAGTGTGTGTGTATGAGTGCAGTGTGTGTGTATGAGTGCAATGTGTGTGTATGTTGCAGAGCCTTGGTGGGGGGTGGGCAATTTTTTTAAATTTTTTTTATTATTTAAAAAATTTTATTATTATTTATTATTTAATTTCATTATTATTATTTTTTTTATTATTATTTAATTTAATTATTATTATTAATATATATATATTTTTCGTCCCCCCTCCCTGCTTGATATATGGCAGGGAGGGGGGCTCTCCTTTCCTGGTGGTCCAGCATTGGCAGTTCAGTGGGGGGGAGAGGGGGGCTGGCAGAGAGCTTACTTACCTCTCCTGCAGCTCCTGTCAGCTCCCTCCTCCTCCGCGCCGTCCGGTCAGCTCTTCTGTCAGCTCACACTCTAAGTCTCGGCTCTCGCGAGACTTACACTGGGAGCTGACCGAGGTGCTGAACTGACGGCGCGGAGGAGGAGGGAGCTGACAGGAGCTGCAGGAGAGGTAAGTAAGCTCTCTGCCAGCCCCCACAGCCCCTGTCTGTATTATGGCAATGCAAATTGCCATAATACAGACTATTGACTCCAGTATAAGCCGAGTTGGGGTTTTTCAGCACAAAAAATGTGATGAAAAACTCGTCTTATACTCGAGTATATACTTTTGTGTGGCAATTTTGTTTTCTTTTATGGCTATTAAGCTTACAAGACAAACATACAAAATTCTAAAATCGCTCCATATTAAAAGTTTATTTTACTCCTTGTGCTTTGTGACCTGTAACTACCAAAAAAAACTTAAAATCCCAGACACATTATATATTCTGTAAATCAGAACAACTAAATGAATTTATTTTTAATTACTTTCCTTAACCTGCACTAATTGTGCACACATTATTATTGCAAAAACTGTAAAGAAAACACATTTTTCATTTTGTTTGCATTTTTCTGTATTTTTTTTATAATAAACAAGCATGTATATATATATATATATATATATATATATGTTACATCAAATTAAAGCCCTTTCTGTCCTTTAAAAAACGGTATATAATATGCGTCGGTGCAATAAATTAGTCAAATGCAAATTGCAGTTGAACGCAAACAGCAAAAAATGCAAAAAAATGCCGTTGTCATAAAGTGAAAGACAAGCTTCCGAAGCTCTGTCCTTAAGGGGTTAACACAGATTTAGATAGATTGGTAAACAATATTTGAGAGAAATAGGCCTTTTGTGTACATAGAAAAAGTCTTAGATCTTTAAGTTCAGCTCATAAAAAATGAGGATAAAAACAAAAGTGTTGCATTTATAATTTTGTTCAGTATATATATATATATATATATATATATATACAGGGCCGGCCTTAGGCATTTTGACGCCCTGTGCGAAAAATCTTCACAGCGCCCCCCCCCCCCATCCCCCCCGTCATCCATGTATGCTGTAATGTTTGTGTTGTCTGTGTATGTGATAGTAGGTGTGATGACTGTGTGTGATATGTATGCTATGTGTGATATTTGTAATGGGTGTATTAACAGTGTGTGAAATGCGTGTATTGGTTGTATGTGACACACACACAGAGTCAGACGGCCATACACACACACAGGAAGACATCCACACACACACACAGGCAGACAGTCATACACACACACACAGACACACAAAGGCAGACAGTCTCACACACACACACACACAGGCAGGCAGTCAGTCATACACACAGACACAGACAGTAATACACACAGACACACACAGAGGCAGACAGTAATACACACAGACAAACACGCAGACAGTCATACACACAGACACACGCAGACAGCCATACACACAGACACACAGAGGCAGACAGCCATACACACAGAGGCAGACAGCCATACACACAGAGGCAGACAGCCATACACACAGAGGCAGACAGTCATACACACAGAGGCAGTCATACACACAATCACACACACAAAGGTAGACAGTCATACACACAGAGGCAGACAGTCATACACACAGAGGCAGACAGTCATACACACAGACACACACACAGAGGCAGACAGTCATACACACAGACACACAGTGGCAGACAGTCATATACACACACACACACACACACAGGCAGGCAGTCTCACACACACAGACACACACAGGCAGACAGTCAGTCATACACACAGACACAGACAGTAATACACACAGACACACACAGAGGCAGACAGTAATACACACAGACACACACAGAGGCAGACAGTCATACACACAGACACACACAGAGGCAGACAGTCATACACACACACACAGACACACACAGGCAGACAGTCATACACAGACACACACACACAGGCAGACAGTCATACACAGACACACACACACAGGCAGACAGTCATACACAGACACACACACACAGGCAGACAGTCATACACAGACACACAGGCAGACAGTCATACACACAGACACACACACACAGGCAGACAGTCATACACAGACACACACACACAGGCAGACAGTCATACACACACAGACAGTAATAAACACAGGCAGAGAGTCACACTCACCTGACAATCCCACAGTTACCTGTGGAGTTCATTGTGGAGGCAGTGCAGCTCCTGGTGACTGTTTGGTGGGGAAGCAGGGACTCCTTCCTGCTTCCCCTGCAGCAGTTTTCCGGCGCTTTTAGCTCCGCCCCCGCCGCACGGTAAGCTCCGCCCCCGCTGCAAATGTAAAAAAAAAAAAATTTTTTTTTTTTTTTTTTTTTTAAATCCACGCGCCCCCTGCTCCATGGCGCCCTGTGCGGCCGCACAGCTCGCACACCCCTAAGGCCGGCCCTGTATATATATATATATATATATATATATATATATTAATTTGAAGAAAGGTGCACTCACAGGACTTCATCCATAAGTTCTTTTATTCTTAGATGTGTATTACATGTGTAATCAAATCATCAATCAACGTTTCGACCCCTAAAGGGTCTTTTTCAAGATCAATCTAACAGTGAAATATACATGCATATATAGGTAGGTAAATGGTGTAATCACTTACCCAACCGGTGTGTGCAAACAAGCTCCCGCCCGACCATCCGAAACCCGGAAGTGAAACAGTGCGACCACGTGATTGAGCGTGATGACGCGTATACTGAGTGACGTTGCTAGGCAACGTTTACAAACAAATCCTCCGTGGATATTTGCTTTACCACGAGCTTGAAAACAGCTCTAGGGGGGATCAAAGAGTGTATGATAAGTGCACAGTGAAACTATAATAGATCCCAATGTAATAAGAATCCAAATTTTATCCAAGTTATCAACAGGAGGAATAAATAAGGTGTACATATGTTGATATAACCTGACAGCGTAGAACAGTGACACCCATGTAAAAATTATAATGGTGAGAGTGTAAAATAAAAAACAAATAACTCCAACTATAACTTTGACTGTCAGGTAAAATATCCGATCTCACAACATAATAAATTGGTTATACACAAATATATACATATTTCCACAAATCTTGTGCAAACTTAATGCCAAAGTATAATACTAAACACAAATTAACTTAAAGCTTATAGTATTACGAAATCACATAACTTACTGCAGAACCTAATGTTAATCACTATTAAATAGCTATATGATGATTGTGTGAATGCTTGGTTACCCAAATACAAATTGCTATATCTCGAAGCTAGGAGCTGCTTTGAAATTTATAGTACTACCAACCAAACGTTCGCCTTATGTCATTAAACCAGAACTATCTCCAGAATACGGGCTATACTATATACATTGATATTACAATATAAGAAAATATAAAGAAATAGCTGCTAAACTCTGTAGCGGACCAATGCTTAATTACACTGCCGCATAAACTATAGGAAAATGATGAATGATCGACTTCAATACAACAGTAATACTGGCCAATTCACAAAAACATTGAATATGTATTGTATTCATTCAGACCTCTAGGAGTGACCGTGTCCAGAGTGAAAATCCAATATGCTTCCCTTTGAAGCAATACCTTAGATCTGTCTCCCCCACAGGGTAGAGGGGGGACATGATCTATGGCCACTTCTCTCAGAGAAATAATTACTACATCAGATAAATACCATGGACCGCCTATAGAATAACTTCTTGAATTTTTAAACATTGCACTAACTTGCAATTATTTTAAGTTTGAAGAATTATTACTATTTACAATTGGCGGGGACGGCGATGGGAGCGGCTATGGCACCCTCATATGCCAACGCCTATATGTCCCAATTTGAACATCGACATATTTTGAATCACAGGCCAAGATTATTGCTTATTATCGTTTTGTTGACGATGTACTCATTATATGGAAAGGCTCACCTAAAGAATTGGAAGACATGATATTCCACATTAACAATCTAATATCACCGGTTAAATTCACACTGACATATAGTGAGAAAGAAATACCTTTCTTGGATGTCACTATATATAAAGTTGGTAACAAACTTGGACACACACTCCATCGTAAGAATACAGATAGAAACACTCTTCTTTCAAGTACCAGTTATCATCCACAACATTTCAAAGACGCATTGCCCATATCCCAATTCATGCGTGTTTTTCGATATAATAGTGATGAGAAAAAACGGGAATTACAACCAGGGCCGGTGCAAGGATTTTTGCCGCCCTAGGCAAAAACAATTTTGCCGCCCCCCCCCCCCATATGTCCTGCCCACCATGTGACATCACAATGCCCCGCCCATATGCTCTGCCAGTCTTCACAAAGTGTCTTTTATCTGAAAAGACAGTATGTTTACATTAAAAAGCCTACAGGCACAGGCTATAGACACCAGAACCACTACATAATGCTGTAGTGCTTCTGGTGACTATAGTATCCATTTAATGTGAGGTAAATTAGAGATTAGTGCCACTAATAATATATTGGATTGCCTACTTACCACCAGATGAGGACAAGAGGCTGATGATGGGCTCAGTCTGGCTCCACAGGTCTGGTTTAGAAGAGGCTCTCTGGAGACTGTTTTTAACAGTGCTCACAACAATTAACGAACAGGATGCAGCTCCATTTTTTAGGGCCCCTTACACAGCTCAAGGTCTGGGCCCCCAGGGGGCATACGCCTACAATGCCCACCCATAAATCCACCTACATGGCCCATCCATGAGTTGGTGATTTTTTATGTGTGCAATTTGTGTAAGGGATGTAGTGTGTTTATATGGGATGTAGTGTGTGTTTGCGTGTAAGGAATGCATTGAATGTTTCTGTGTGTGTGTGTGTGTGTGTGTGTGTAAGGGGTGCAAGTTTTGTTTCTGTGTATGTAATTGAATGCAATGTGTGTCTGTAAGGGGTGCATTAATTATGTAAGAGAACGTAAGGGATGTATTGTGTGTGAGTAGGAATGCATTGTATGTTTCTGTGTGTGTGTGTCTCACTTAGTGCTCTCCCTTGGCCCCATGTCCCTCTGCAGTCCCCCCCTTGGTGGTCTTCTCACTCCCCTCTCCCCCCCCTTAGTGGTCCTCCCTCTCCCAAACCCCTTAGTGGTCCTCCCTCTCTCAAACCCCTTAGTAGACCTTCCCCTACTCCCACCACCCCCTTAGTGGTCCTTACCCTCCTTCCCTCTCCTTAGTAGTCCTCCCTCCTTACCCCCCTTTGGTGGTCCTTCCCCCCCCTTAGTGGTCCTCCCTCTCCCAAACACCTAGTGGACCTCCCCTCCTCCTCCCTCAGTGGTCCTTACCTTCCCACCCCCGTTCCCCCTGTGTTCCTTCACACCCCTCCCCCAGTGGTCCTGACTCACCCCTCCCCTAGTGGTCCTTACCCTCCCCTCCCCTAGTGGTCCTTCCTCCCTCCTCCCCTCCCGTAGTAGTCCTTACCCTCCCTCCCCTCCCCTAGCGGTCCTTCCTCTCCCCTCCCCTAGTGGTCCTTACCCCCCAGTGGTTCTTACCCCCCTGGTCCTTACCCACCCCCCAGGGGGTCCTTATCCACCCCCCTCCCTCCCCTAGTGGTCCTTATCCTCCCCTCTCCCTCCCTCCCCTAGTGGTCCTTATCCTCCCTCCCCTCCCCTAGTGGTCCTTACCCCCCTCATGATCCTTACCCCCCACAGTGGTCCTTACCCCCCCTGGTCCTTACCCACCCCCAGTGGTCCTTACCCCCCCTGGTCCTTAACCAACCCCCAGTGGTCCTCATTCCCCCCTCTCCCTCCCTCCCCTAGTGGTCCTTATCCTCCCTCCCCTAGTGGTCCTTATCCTCCCTCCCCTCCCCTAGTGGTCCTTACCCCGCCCCTGGTCCTTACCCACCCCCAGTGGTCCTTATCCCCCCCTCTCCCTCCCTCCCCTAGTGGTCCTTATTCTCCCTCCCCTCCCCTAGTGGTCCTTTTCCCCCCTCATGGTCCTTACCCCCCTGGTCCTTAGCCCACCCCTGGTCCTTACCCACCCCCAGTGGTCCTTACCTCCCTCCCCTCCCTCCCCTGACAGGAAGTGCTCTTCCTGTCAGTCCGCCGGCGGCCGGGTACAGGAAACAGAGGTTCCTGTCCCTGGTTCCGCGCCGCCCGGCCACGCTACATGGAGAGACCGGCAGGAGGGAGCGCTCTGCGCTTCCCTCCTGCCGGTCACTGAAACCCGGCCGCCCTCCATGCAGCAGTGCTGCGCCGCCTGGGGCTTGTTAAAGCGCTCAGGCGGCGCAGCATGAGGAGGCACACCGGGGACAGGGATCCGGCGCCCCCTGATAAATTGCGCCCTAGGCGGCTGCCTAGGTCGCCTTACAGGTGGCGCTGGCCCTGATTACAACTACAAGAAATGACCCTCAGGTTTCAAGAGAGAGGTTACCAGATTCAAACCCTTGAGAAAGCAAAAACTCGTGCCATTGAGAAATGGACACAGGAGGCAAACAGTACACAAGTTAAACTTAATACAGATCCACCTAAAATGTATTTACCTCTTACTTATCATACAGGGTCCACACAAATTCGCCAATCCATTGAAAAACATTGGGACATACTTAATTCGGATAAATACTTAACCTCTATTTTTAATAAGAAACCCACCATCAGCTATAGAAGAAATAAAAATCTAAGAGACATTCTAATCCGTAATGACCCCATACAAAGTTACCAGAAAAAAGTAACACATAAGAAACCTGGATGCTACAGATGTAGCGGCTGCGTTACTTGCAGCCACATGACCTCTGGAAATTCTTTCGCCCATCCCCATAGTGGGAAAAGAATTACAATTTCACACCATATTACATGCACTACAGATCACGTGATTTATCTCATTACTTGCCCAAGCGGGTTATCCTACGTAGGGAAAACGGATCTTACTCTTCGAGACCGCATCCGAGGACGTAGGTCTGGCATCATGACAGCCTTCAGAGACCAAAAAACGGACAAACCAGTAGCCAAACACTATCTCGTGGCTTCACATAGACTTCCTACTCTGAAATTCATGGCCATAGATCATGTCCCCCCTCTACCCCGTGGGGGAGACAGATCTAAGGTATTGCTTCAAAGGGAAGCATATTGGATTTTCACTCTGGACACGGTCACTCCCAGAGGTCTGAATGAATACAATACATATTCGATGTTTTTGTGAATTGGCCAGTATTACTGTTGTATTGAAGTCGATCATTCATCATTTTCCTATAGTTTATGCGGCAGTGTAATTAAGCATTGGTCCGCTACAGAGTTTAGCAGCTATTTCTTTATATTTTCTTATATTGTAATATCAATGTATATAGTATAGCCCGTATTCTGGAGATAGTTCTGGTTTAATGACATAAGGCGAACGTTTGGTTGGTAGTACTATAAATTTCAAAGCAGCTCCTAGCTTCGAGATATAGCAATTTGTATTTGGGTAATCAAGCATTCACACAATCATCATATAGCTATTTAATAGTGATTAACATTAGGTTCTGCAGTAAGTTATGTGATTTCGTAATACTATAAGCTTTAAGTTAATTTGTGTTTAGTATTATACTTTGGCATTAAAGGACCACTCTAGTGCCAGGAAAACATACTCGTTTTCCTGGCACTAGAGTGCCCTGAGGGTGCCCCCACCCTCAGGGACCCCCTCCCGCCCGGCTCTGGAAAGGGGAAAGGGGTTAAATCTTACCTTTTTCCAGCGCTGGGCGGAGAGATCTCCTCCTGCTCTCCTCCTCCGATCCTCCTCTTCTCCTCCCCGTCGGCTGAATGCGCACGCGCGGCAAGAGCAGCGCGCGCATTCAGCCGGTCACATAGGAAAGCATTCATAATGCTTTCCTATGGACGCTGGCGTGCTCTCACTGTGATTTTCACAGTGAGAATCACGCAAGCGCCTCTAGCGGCTGTCAATGAGACAGCCACTAGAGGACATAGGGGGAAGGCTTAACCCATTCATAAACATAGCAGTTTCTCTGAAACTGCTATGTTTATGAAAAAATGGGTTAACCCTAGAAGGACCTGGCACCCAGACCACCTCATTAAGCTGAAGTGGTCTGGGTGCCTAGAGTGGTCCTTTAAGTTTGCACAAGATTTGTGGAAATATGTATATATTTGTGTATAACCAATTTATTATGTTGTGAGATCGGATATTTTACCTGACAGTCAAAGTTATAGTTGGAGTTATTTGTTTTTTATTTTACACTCTCACCATTATAATTTTTACATGGGTGTCACTGTTCTACGCTGTCAGGTTATATCAACATATGTACACCTTATTTATTCCTCCTGTTGATAACTTGGATAAAATTTGGATTCTTATTACATTGGGATCTATTATAGTTTCACTGTGCACTTATCATACACTCTTTGATCCCCCCTAGAGCTGTTTTCAAGCTCGTGGTAAAGCAAATATCCACGGAGGATTTGTTTGTAAACGTTGCCTAGCAACGTCACTCAGTATACGCGTCATCACGCTCAATCACGTGGTCGCACTGTTTCACTTCCGGGTTTCGGATGGTCGGGCTGGAGCTTGTTTGCACACACCGGTTGGGTAAGTAATACACATCTAAGAATAAAATAACTTATGGATGAAGTCCTGTGAGTGCACCTTTCTTCAAATTAATTTATATACCTACGCTGAGGTTTGCACCCAGGCAGGAACATAAAGAAAAAATTTTTTTTGAAGGGTGAGTGCCAAGAATATCTTTGTATATATATATATATATATATATAGATATATATATATAAATACACAAAATCATATAACGTAAATCTTTATAATCCACTCCAATACTTGCCCAGTGCATGTCAAACAACAATATACAAAGAAAATCCAGATAGTGCTGCAAGGTCTTGATAAAAATAAAACTTAGATTTGAAAAAATTTGAAAGTCGATGTTTTAGTTTGATAATTGATATGTACAAACTTTCATCAGGACTGATGAAAGTTTGTACGTATCAAACTGAACCATCACTGCACAGATTCGAGCTTTTGTTTTGGTTTAGAAGTTGTCCTTAACCCCTTAACCCTTTAAGACCGGAGGGCGTACAATTACGTCCTTTTTTAAGCGGCTCTAAACGCCGCCGGGCGTAATTGTACGCCCTCCGTTTTTTTTTACTTACCCGGTCGCCGGCGATCCCACGCCGACGATCGTGGTTGGGGGTCTCCCAGGGAGCCCCCCGCGGCACGTCCGCCCTCCGTGAAACTACAGTGCCATAAAGGAGACCTGACCATTTCAGTTTTTAGAGTTGAATTTTGAGAGACGGATTTGCAGGGCTTATGTTTCAATTTGGGCCATTATAGCAGTTTGACTGTTTCAATACCAGCAAAAAGGCCTACCATTTGTGTAAAGAAGAGACCCAGGGTATTTCAAAAGGCCCATTTTGAACCTTAGGGTGGGGTCATTTTTTTCGCTAGTGAGTACCAAGTCTAGTAGTAAGCATTTTCTCTCCCTTTTTGAAACACACTTTGAGATTTTACTGCATAGCTGACAATCCTTAGGTGTGCTACGGCAGTATAACGCTTCATATGTCACTCAGCTATGTCGTCTGAGTACAGCAGTACTCCTGTGTGTACCTTTCCCAGGTATATGTGGATGTTGAAGGGGCAAATTTGAAACTCGCCCATTTCAGGTTTGTTTCAAACTTTGAATTTTTACGCTGGGTCCATGTCCCATTTTGGGGCATTTGACAGGTTGAGAATTCAAACTTCCCCCACAAAGGCCTACCATTTTTTAAAGAAGACACCCCAGGGTATTTCAAAAGGCCCATTTTGAACCTTAGAATAGGATCATTTTTTCGCTAGTGAGTACCAAGTCTATTAGTAGTAAGCATTTTCTCTGCCTTTTTGACACACACTTTGAGATTTTACTGCATAGTTTACAATCCTTAGGTGTGCTACGGCAGTATAACGCTTCATATGTCACTCAGCTATGTCATCTGAGTACAGCAATACCCCGTGTGTACCTTTCCCAGGTATATGTGGATGTTGAAGGGGCAAATTTGAGACTCGGCCATTTCAGGTTTGTTTCAAACTTTTAATTTTCATGCTGGGTCCATGTCCCATTTTGGGTCAAACTCTGAGGCACTGTCTGTCACCTCTGAATCCGCTGTCAGAATTCTCTAACTGTACTTCCTAAGCATTTTGAACTTTTTACACAAGAAGTTTAACAAAACAATGTTATATTAATGTTATTTTTTTGTAGATTTTTTTATTTGTATTTTTACCCCTAGCATACGCACTAAACTCCCCAATTTCCCAGAAACTATCATCCACCCCAATTAACTAAATACAAGTTAAAAAAAAAAAAAAATATATATATATATATATATATATATATATATATAGTCAGTGGTCAAATAACAGAAGAACTACAACAAGAATATTAATTGTATTGAGAATTTATTGGCCCTGAGTATGAAATAATTTAAAACAGTTCCCAATACAAAGGCCAGGCTGAGAGGGACAATCAGGGCAGTAGAAACTGGTCTCCGTTCGAATGCCTCTCTGGTAACACAGCCTGCACCTTTTCTGGGGGGTCTTTTTGGGGGGGGGGTTGGTGGTATCCGAAAGCAGAAGTGACCTGTCTGAATATCTCTGCTGCTAGGCCCTGCTGATGGCTCCCCACTGTGGCACTCAGTGAGCAGCACAGAAATGAGCTGAAACTGAAATGTAAGAAAAGTACATTTCAGCTGAGGATTTGCCTTTTTGAAAAGGATGAATGCATTGTGAGTAGCCATTTGCATTAAATAAATGCCCACTTTCTTATACCAGGCCCTGGTCTTTCTCATTCTCAGATATGGCTGCAGCAGTTGATCAGACAAGTCAACTCCCCTTATGTGTTTATTGTATTGCTTAATGCAGACAGGCAGCCGTCTTGTTTCCTGTCTGCCAAGGATTGCGACCCTGCGTGTGTGTTCACTGTGCATGGTAGTCAGTATGAACACCTCCTTTTTGTCTCTGTATTTCAGAGCCAGCAGTTTGTCCTGGCAGAGAGCAGCCATTTCCCCCTTTTTACTTTTTTTTCTCTGCCAGAGCCTTGGGGAAGCCAGTGCGTCTTGCAGATAGTGCCGCAGATTACAGTCTCAAAACAATATAGAATTTTTTGGAGGGGTATGCTATTGTAATAATTATCAAGGTAGAGGTGGTACCCCTTGTTCAGTAGCGGGTTCATTAGATCCCAAACAATGTTTCCGCTAGTCCCAACTACATCAGGGCAACCTGGGGGATCCCGGTGGCTATCTTTACCTTCATATACTCTGAAGGTATAAACATACCCACTGCTACTTTCACATAACTTGTATAGCTTGATGCCATACCGGGATCTTTTGGCTGGGATGTATTGCTTGAACCCCAGTCTACCCTTGTACTTTATTAGGGACTCGTCAATACATATATTCTTTTGGGGAGTATAAATTATGCCAAATTCTTTATTAAAATGGTTAATTAGGGGGCAGATTTTTATAAAGTTTGTTATACTGCGGATGATCTTTGGGGTGCAGAAAACGCAGTACTGATTCGTATCTGGGCCTACTCATGGTCTGAGAGAAAATGGGAGTATTGCATACTGGGTTTTTGGACCAGTACATTCGGATGCTGGGCTTTTTTATAATTCCCATTAGCATGGTTAGTGCCCAGAACTGTTTTAACTCTGGCACACTGGTGGGGTACCAGCTCCCTTTTGTGGCAAGGTGACTTGCTGCATTTTGTGCCAGATACTGCGCTGCATAAATATTTGTCTGTGTAACTATCTGCCCTAAAAAAACATCCCTAAGGAACAGCTCCATAAAATCCTGGGAGCTATAGCTGGTCACGTCTCCTTGAATACCAGGAGTCGCAGTGAACAGAGGGATGTCGGGGACAAAATTGTTAGGGGTCACCCAGTTATCAGCGCCAGGAGCAGTGCCAGGGGTATCGTCACTTTCTTCATCTGTGTCTGGCACATAGTCACCCTCTGCACTCTCTGAGGCAGTGTCGGTTGCCTCTGAGTCGGCTGCTAAAATATTATGTGCCTCCTCGGCACTAAACCTACTAAGCATGGTGAAAGCTTAAAATTAACTTTAACTAAATAACGTATTTTTTTTGTTTTGTTTTTTAAACTTTTTTTTATACTTTTTTTGTTTTCTGAACTTTTTTTAATACTTTTTTTCACTTTTTTAAAACTCTTAAAAACTTTCTAAAACTTCTAAAAACTTTTAAAAAAAGAACCCCAGTGGGTAAAAACAGAAATCAGATCACCGCTAAACACAGTGCTTACACCTAGCAAAGCAAAAATGCTTTGACTTAAAATAAACTACTTTTTTTCTCTCTTTTTTCCTTTTTTCACTTTTTTAATACTTTTATAAACTTTTAATAACTTTTACAAACTTTTAATAACTTGCTAAAACTTTTCAGCTTCCTAGCTACACTAATGCTAGATTCCCCAATTCCTCCTAGCTTCAATCCACCCCAGCTAACTAATTAACTGAAAATAATAGTAAAAAAAAAAATTATTAAATATATTTAACCCCTGAGGGCTAAAAAAAAAAAAAAAACTCTGATCACAGTAAAGGAATGTGATCAGTATTGTGATCACTGCTGTCAGTGATCAAAGGGTTAAACCCTTATTAATTTTAACAGGAAGAGTAGTATCTTTTTTTTTTTTTTACTTTTAAACACTTTGTGTCTGTCAGGGACACAAAGTTTCAAACGATCCGTCTCTTTCCACTTCTAATCACACACAGAGGTGGAGGGAGGCGGATCAGAAGTCCCAGCTGCACTGTGATCACTGTGACTGGCTGTCACAGAGATCAGATGTGAAACAAGGCACCCAGCAACAGCGTTAACCCCACGATCGCGGTGATCGCGGCGATCGCGGCGATCGCGGCGATCTGGCGTTAACTTTAGTAATTGACGGAAATTTTCCATCAAGCGTCCTTAACGGTAGGTCTGCCTTGACGGAAAATTTCCGTCGAGCGTCGTTAAGGGGTAAAAGGATCACTATAAGTTCAGGAATACAGACATGTATTCCTGACCCTATAGTGTTAAAACCACCATCTGGCCCCCCTGGATCCCTCATGCCTCCCTATAAATAGCATAATCTTACTTTTATTCAAGCCTGAAGCTGTAGCTCTGCATGCTGTTTGACTCAGAATAGTCAATAGTCAAAACCTGCCTGCTGACATCATCAGAAGTGGTGGCCTGATCCAATCACAATGCTTCCCCATAGAATTGGCTGAGACTGACAAGGAGGCAGATCAGGGGCAGAGCCAGCATGATTCAAGCACAGCTCTGGCCAATCAGCAACTCCTCATAGAGATGAATTGAATCACTGAGTCTCTATGAGGAAAGTTCAGTGTCTGCATACAGAGGGTGGAGACACTGAATGTTTGGATGCATTTTGGGCAGCCATGACCCAGGAAGGATCTCTAACAGCCATCTGAGGAGTGGCCAGTGAAGTTATCACTAGGCTGTAATGTAAACACTGCAATTTCTCTGAAAAGACAGTGTTTACAGCAAAAAGCCTGAAGGTAATTGTAACGGACCGTTTCAGCATAAAAGGGGAAAAATGCGTTTAGGCGATAATCCCCTTTTCCATAGACAGGCACAGCTACTGCAGAACATCAGAACTCACGAGCTGGATACGAAATAACACTCCGAACTGGAACAGCTGAACAAGAAAAGCATACAATCGGCTTACACTCTTGGCAGTCAGCTTACAATCCAATCCCCCCCAAGAACGAGACGACACTTCATTTTGAGGGTTAAGCAGGAACTCAAGACTGGGACACCCAGTCTGGCTTTTATTACCAACAAGTACATACAGGACACTCCCAGGGGGAGGATGAAATTAACCAATCACATGGATGTACCTCCCACACATTTCCTCCCCTTAGATTAACACTTAACACAATTATACTGTACACCTTTTTCCCCAATTCCTGGATGTACCCCAAATACATATGCTACACCTCCAAAACAGGTATCCCCTGATAGCCCTTATTCAGGGGGACAACATATGCAAGAATCAGCCCATTCGGATAAATGGTTCAGGAGTTATGGAACTTTAAAGTATTGACCGACCGCATGGGTAAAGTATCCGAAAACAGTTCCATGCATTTTGGCCCTGCGGTCGGTCACAAACAAGGGAATGAAAACAGACGAATTGCCTGTGTTATAGAGCCTGGAGAGGGTTTGAATGAATTCCCTTGTTTGTGGGGTTCTTTCTACCGAACGGGGGGTCATTCGGTAGTTTCCATACGAACTTCTGGAAGTATGGAGGTCTCAGCGGTGTTTGCCTAGTCAAGTGTCCGATTTCAGTTCCAGACACTCGACGGCAAAACACAGCTGTTCGGTAGTTAAAGATGGCCGCCGCCACGTGTTGGTTTCCTGAATGGCGGCCACCCAGAGGACACAGAACACATTACATGATTGCCAATTACCCGTTTGCAACATTGTTGCAAACGGTAATTGGAGGCACACTTAATCCTGGGTGGTCTGGTTGTTCGGTAGTTTCCTCAATACAATGAATGGAGTGATTCTACCGAACAATCAGATGAAGGCTGCATATATATATATAACCCAGGTTAACTGCATACAACAATACATACATGACATTTAAAGTATTAAAGGCAGGATTACTGTACTACGTTCCACAGTCTTAAAGGTACAGTAGTCCCAAAAGTTCCAATATGTCCATCGCTGCTTTTAAAGGGCCAGCAGCAGCAATACAAATTATTACCTGCCCAAATATAGTCTTTAAAGTGCAATATGTCCAGGGGCCATAGTCAGCGGGCAGGAGGCTAGCAGCCAGGCCTCTCCAGTTCACAGTGGCGAAGCTGGTTTCGCCACAGTAATGATTCTACTCACCAGAACAAATTCAATAAGCTGTAGTTGTTCTGGTGACTATAGTGTTCCTTTAAGGGGTTACTGTAGCTTTAGTCATGCTGTTCATCTTTTAGATATTTAGGGATGTGCTCACTAAACATTTAATTGGTTTGAAACCCAATTTGCAACATTTTGAAAAACAGTTTCAATTCACCACAGATAATTGCTTAGTAAATAAACTCAATAGAAATCACTAAGTGTCATAACCAGTACCACAACTGCCTTTTCTAAAGTCATGTAAATGAACAGTTCCCATTATAACTCATAGGAAAAAATAGGGCAGGGACAAATATGCAGCTTAACAAGTTTGTTTAGTTTTGTGCATTGTGATTAATTCTAAGATTATGCATGCCATTCATTACTTTTGTTCAAGGTAACCTAGTTATTATGCTAAACAACCTACTACTATTTTTCTTATTTGTGTAGCATATGTGTTCATTGCACAATATATTATTATGCATATTATGAAGTTTTTCAGCACATACATATGATTTACAGCAATATACCTCTATAATTTGAAAGCTATTAGCTTTTAATACTACTATCTTTCTTAAAGAGTTGTAAAGGGATATTCTAAGCACCACAACAAATGTAGTTTAAGGAAGCACTTTTTTAATGCATATATCATGACCCTGCAGTCTCACTGTTCAATTATCTAACATTTAGGAGTTAAATCAACTTTGTTTTTATTTATGAAGCCCTAGGCATACGTCCTCTGGCTGTGACTCACACACTCTACTTAAAATAATGCTTTCATTTTCAATCAGATGTGACCGCACAGTGTGTTTACTTTATATGTTTTTAATCTCCTGCTCTGTTAATTAAACTTTAATCTCACACACACACACACACACACACACACACACACACAGAGCTTGTGCAAGTTATTAACATAGCAGGTAATAAGAAGTCTAAATTAAACACACTGTGCAATAAAGGTTGAAAGTTGAAATATAAGATCTCTCCTTACAGGATATGTGTAGAGAGACTGTGCAGGTTGACACAATCAGGGAATATGAGAACTCTGAGAACAGGGAAAGGGTTCAAGAAACTCAGTAGCTTGCTCTTTGCTTACTCCCGCTGATGTCTCAAAAATGTTTTTGCTCACTTGTGCCATTACAAAGAGAATTTATACTATTTGCATATCAGACTGATTCCACCGATAAGGGCAGTCCAGAACTAAAATGCTGGCAAGTTCTCTCTGCAGGTTTAAACTTCTTACCTGTAGTTTGTCGGACACCATTCCACCATTCCCTGCCTCCTCTACAGCTCAGTGAGAGCAAGAAAGCTTCCATTAGCTCTCCTGAACTAAGCCCTGTATTGCTGGGTTAGCGCATTGCCTGAGATTGACAGGTGATTACTCACAATGAGCTAAACCCTGCACTGAGAGGCTTAGTTTAGTGAAGATAGCCTCTGACTTTCACTAAACAGTGATGGAGGTACCCTGTAGACCCCATGTAACAAGTCAAAGTGTTTTCTAAAAAAAATTCGAAAGCCTTCTTTTACTCCTTACAATGGGGCGATGTAGTGGTTATGGTGTTTGGAGTTTTACTTAAATGTATCTGTTTTTGAACAGCCAAAAACATATTGAAGTAAACAAAGAGCAGGTAAATGATCATACAAATCCTGCTAAAATAACTGAATTTGCCTTTTGTGACAGGCAAAATCAAATTATCATAGAAACATTCGGTTTAAATAGTCTAATCTGGACATCCGATAGCCATTTCGCTTCCATTCATCACCCAGTAACTTTACATCAACTTTGTTTCCGTCTGAGTAATGTTAACCTTAAAATAGCTGACTGCTTCATTCTCCTAAAAGACTAGCCACACCAATTAACATAATAAAACAAACAAACAAAAAACGATCATAAAATAAGGCTTACTCATAGCCCCAGACTGTAGCAGCAGCATGTCTGAAATGATGAAAATGTCAACAAATCCATTTTTGTTGCAACTGCCATAGATCTGACATGACATATGACCTAAAAAAAAAATTCATTGCTTGGGGTTGAATTTTCTTACTACTTCTCGCTACATAATATGAACAGATTGGTCCTCTACATTGGACACATTATTTAAATAACTCACTTCCACAAATCTCAAGATCAAACTGTGTGTTTCCCCCTTTTCATACAAAATTACCCCACATTAGCCAACATATCTATGGATATCACTGAGACAATGTTTCCTCATTAGTATTGGTAACATTTCATGCATAGTATATATGCTATTTAAAATATAGGGTCGGCCCAACAATTAGAGAAGTAGTCATATTTCTCTTCCTCAGCACTGTCACTGCAGTTTCCGGGATAGGCATGCGTCTTACTGTAGTAATAATAAAGTACACCCAGGCCAGCTTGTACCCTCCCTCAGCCACCTGTCATGTGGGCGTAGTCAGCATGGGCGCTGCTAGGACGGTGCTCAGGGTGTGTTGTGCCCGGACGTTCTTTTTAGAATGAAAAGAATCCGACCAGAATCGTTACTCGCTCACTGCACAGCATGTCTCTTCCCAGCTCACAGACTGCGAACCCCCGCCTGGCTAGAATACTCTCTGCGCTGTTCTATGGACTCAGCTCCTTCCTCATTGTTTTGGTCAACAAGACCGTGCTCACCACATACAGGTATGATTAAAATGCACTTTACACATGCGGGACTGAATATCTGGTCTATAATAAGGTTCTAGGAATCCGGTCAGTAAATGAGAGTTGCTATGCTCTCTGGAAGCTCCTGAAGAGTACTCATACAGGTGTATATCCGTTTTCAGTGGAATGTATGGGAGCAGTGACCACCAGTACGCAACCGGAGTAGCAGTTTACTATTGACAGGATTACCAAGCTAATAATAGCCATTAACCCATTTAGTGACAGTGAACACAAAATGCTTCGCTTACACATTTTGCACTTAAAGGTTTAAATGGAAAAGCTGCTAATCCTCACCCTCCACTCCCCCCCTCGATAAAAAATGCTTGATGCTACCTCATACTTTTTGTAAAAGGAAACTTATCCTGTAAGTATGCATAGGTAGCTTTATCACTCCCTTTAAATAGATAATACTTAAAATAAAAGATGGGTGAAATTGGAGTTACTGCCAATAAGATGCAAATTTCAAAGTCATTATATGCATAACAGTGGTTTGGCATCACTGAGGAGAATTGTCACAACTTGTTTCATCCTTTAACTAAGTGATGACTTGAGTAGAACTGCTCATTTTTACAGCAGTAGTTTATTGGTACGTCTTTTCCTGGTTAGGGAAAGTCTGTGTGTAGCTACACAACAACGCACTAAACAGTGCATCAAGGGAAACGGTAACGGTAACTTTAACCCCTTAAGGACCAAACCTCTGGAATAAAAGGGAATCATGACATGTCACACACATCATGTGTCCTTAAGGGGTTAAAGCTAGACTTGTGCATTCAGGTTTAAACGAATTGTGATTCATCAGAATTTTTGGCAATCAGCAGGTCATCCAAATTCTGTAACTTCAAATCACTGTAAGACTGAACTACAAATTAAACAAAACGGACAATGAATGAGCTGTTTTGATTGCTTTGTGATTCGGAGTACCGTTCATGGCACCACAAAAAGAGATGCTTGATGGGAATAAAGATGATTGATGCTTAGGAGACAGCCACTAAATGTTCATTTCATTAACTGATAAAGTGAAACATGACCAATAGAGGGGAAAAAGGAGGAGAAGTAAAAAAAAATTATATATTACATTTTTAATAAATATCTATTATGTTTAAATATCGATATTTTTTTTTCTTTGCTGCTCAATTTTTTTCCATCTATTGCTTACTTCTTATTTGATCTGTGAGCCAAATGGTGAGAAAGTTTGCCTATCCGTGTACTGCTAAATAAATAAATAATATTTATATTATGTATATGTTTTGCAGTACTCTGATTGCTGATGGCATAACAGGAAGGATTAATGAACTAAATAATGCAATTTGTTGTGACATAACATTTCATCTAACCTTTTTTTAATCTGTACATTTGATAGTAATTTGGCAGGTTTGTATTGTGCAACATTGGGTTTAACTTTTAGCATGAGAACCAAAACTTTTCTTGCGTCCCACCTGATGAAAAAAGGCACATTTCATTAGCCTGGTTCCAAACAACTATCCCAAAGCAATTGAGATTAGGGACGGTGCAAGAACTTCTGCCACCCTAGGCAAAGATCCATTTTGCCGCCCCCTCATGTCACTCACTCACTGACAGACACACACTGACAGACACACACTCACTGACAGACACACAGACACTCACTGATGCACACACACACACACACACACACACACTCACTGACAGACATACACTCACTCAATGACAGACACTTACTGACAGACATATAGTCACTCATTCACTGACAAACATACACACAGACACACACACACACACACACACACACACACACACACACACACACACACACACACACACACACACACAGGCACTCCCTGACAGATATACACTCACTCACTGACAGACACACACAGAAACTCACTGACAGACACACACATACAATCACTGATATCCATACACTCAATCAATGACAGACAGACACACACACACACACACACACACACACTTAGGCAGACACTCACTGACAGACACACACACACACACTGACAGTCAAACACTCACACACTCACACTCACTGACATAATACACTCACTCACTGACAGACACACACACACAGGCAGACACTCACTGACAGATAGACAGACACACACACACACACACACACACACACTGGTGTATTTTGGAGCTATGCTGCCATAGGCATGACGGAACTCTGGCACCTCCTAATTTAAATTTGCCCCACCCCTTCCTGTCAATGCCACACTTCTTCCTGTTAAAGACTAACATACACACTTCGACTGACACACATACACACACTGATTTGACACAATCTGACAGACAGACACACAAAATCACTAACTCACTGACAGACACACACTGGCAGACACACACTCACTGAAAGACACACGGACACTCACTCACTGACGCGCATACACTCACTCACTGACGCACACACGCACACACTCACTGACAGACATACACTCACTCACTGACAGACACACACAGACACACACACAAAGACACTTACTGACAGACATACAATCACCCACTCACAGACAAACACACATACACACACACTCAGTGACAGACATACATTCACACACACACAGACACACACACACAGACACACACACACACACACACACACACACACACACACACACACACACACACACACACACACACACACACACACACACACACAGACACTCCCTGACAGATATACACTCACTCACTGACAGAGACACACAGAAACTCACTGACAGACACACACATACAATCACTGATATACATACACTCAATCAATGACAGACACACACACACACACACACACACTTAGGCAGACACTCACTGACAGACAGACACACACACACTGACAGTCAAACACTCACACACTCACACTCACTGACATAATACACTCACTCACTGACAGACACACACACAGGCAGACACTCACTGACAGACACACAGACACACACACACACACACACAGACTGGTGTATTTTGGAGCTATGATGCCATAGGCATGACGGAACCTCCTAATTTAAATTTGCCCCACCCCTTCCTGTCAATGCCACACTTCTTCCTGTTAAAGACTAACATACACACTTTGACTGACACACACACACACACACACTGATTTGACACAATCTGACAGACAGACAGACACACACACACAAAGACACTTACTGACAGACATACAATCACTCACTCACAGACAAGCACACGTACACACACACTCACTCACTCACAGACATACACTCACACACTGACAGACAGACAGACAGACAGACTTACACACACACACACACACACACACACACACACACACACACACACACACACACAGACACTCCCTGGCAGACATACACTCACTCACTGACAGACACACACACACACACACACACACACAGACACTCACTGACAGACATACACTCACTAATATACATACACTCAATCAACAACAGACACACACACAGGCAGACACTCACTGACAGACGGACACACACACACACACACACACACACTGACAGTGTCTGGAGACCGACTCAAACCAACAAGAGACACAGAATGGTACCTGCCCGGCACCGATACGCTGCGAAAAACCCCACGCCGGCCATGCGGCCTAAACCAGAGCGGGGCCCAAGGTCTGGGGAAAGCGGCCGATCTCCCGGCGCGGGCCGCACTCAAAAGCGTGAACACACTACAGCCCTGCTTCCCCCCTTCTGGACCGGCGGGGGACGACTACCATGCAGCAACACCTGGCCAAGCGACAAAGCCAACAGCCAAACGGAACTGTCAAGGCCCAACCAAGATGGCGGCACAGACGCAGCCCCCTATAAAGCGCACACTCACCAAGCTCTATGACCGGCTCTGTGCCAGCCTCTGGACACAGCTCAACGCCCGGAGACAGGCCTTCAAGCTGGCAATAAAGAGGTGGCAGCTTGGATCCGCCTAGCAACCCGGCACCACCTAGGTGGGTATTGCCCCCGTGGCACCGGAGCGGCTCCCCGACGGGAATGAAGCAGAAGATCAACAGGGCAGGAAATGGCGCCAAGATCATTGGATGTAAGCACTCGCGTCCCCACCAGCATGTCCGACCCGCGTGCCTCTCAACTGCCCCAGCAATCTCTAACAAGCAAAGCGCAACCCCGCACACAAGAATCCATGATGCCGGTCGCGATGCTGACCGGGATGCAGCGAGGAAGGTAACCGGCGGGCGCAACAAGCGGAGGGCCTCTCCACGACCCACAAGAGGGGGAACCTTGACCCAAGGGACCTACACACAATGCCAGCGGCTCAGCAGAGCAGGCATCGGCTGACTACGGACTGAGGCCTAGCTACCTCTCCCAAGCACTGGAGAAGGTTTCGGCGTAACAGCATGGACTCTCAGTGTATTGTATGATATTGTCCTACTGACTCTTCTCTTTTTATAGCCTAGTTTATATTTCTAGCAAGATGTGTGTTTGGTGCGAAATCTTCAGCGACATTTTAATGCACACTGCGCCCCCCGACAAAGCATATTGTTTAATACTCTTTCTGTTGTTGCAATACGCCATATAGGCATATATCCTAACAACTAACCTACTGTACATAGTATAAAGCTATCGTTACTAGCCTAACAACCTGCCACTCTCACCACTATACATATAGGGCATGTATGTCGCACTATATACAAGCCACACGTTTATAACCTAAAGCTCGACTAGTTTTGTTAACGGCATAATTACCCTAGCACGTTATACCATATAAGAAATGTCTATTAGCTTGTTATTTTCATGATTATACAAAAAATGTGCTGATTAAACTGCCACACTCTGAAATGCCTTGAAAATGCTTGTAGACACTGTTGTGGCTCTACACGCTTGTTGTCATCATATGCAGAAGAAAAATAAAGAATAAAAAATAAAGACTAACACACTCTCAGATACGCTGACATACACACACACTGATTTAACACAATCTGACAGACACACACAATCACTGACTCACTCACAGACACACACTGACAGACAAACACAATCACTGCCATACACACTCAATGACGCAGACACACTCGCTCACTGACACACACACACACACACACACACACTGACAGGCATACACAATCACACAGACACACACACGTTCACTGGCAGACACACTCACTCTCAGACACATATTGGCAGACACACACAATCACTCACACACAGGCTCCCTCACAGACACACACATTCACAGACACACAGACAGACACACAGACAGACACACACACACACAGACGCCCTCACAGACACACACAATCACTCAGACACACACTGACAGACATACTCTCACTTACAGACACAAACACTCACTCACAGACACACACAATCACTCAGATATACACTGACAGACATACACTCAATCACTCACAGACACACTGACAGACATACAGACACACTGACAGATATACAGACACACTGACAGACAAACACACACACTGACAGCCAGACACACACACACACACACACACACACTGCCAGCCAGCCAGCCACACACAGACACACACATTTCAACCCCCAACACTCACAGATTATTTTTACATTTAAATCCACCTACCTTTGGGAGAGCTGGGTGGATTTTTTACCTGGGGTCCAGTGGGGCTGCTGGCCGGGCTGCTTGGGCAGGGAGGAAGGCAGGTGTGCAGGCAGTTGGGCGGCTAGCCGAGTTCTAAGGCGGGCGGCGAGGAAGCGCTGATTTGTGAGCTCTCTCTGTTCATCGCCGCAAAGTGATGCCAGGAGACGGAATATGACGTTCGCCTTGGAACTCAGCAAACCACCTGCCATCACGCTAACAAGGTATTTCCTGGGCAGTTGGGGGCGGCAGGAGGGGGGGAGAGGAGGAGAGGCAGAGGGAACTATACTGCCAGGAATACAGCTTTTTATTCCTTGCACTATAGTATGCCTTTAAAGTTATTCACTAAAGTGGAAATTCTAAGTGAATTTCAAATTAAGTTTAGCTATTTTCACTTTTTGACATTGACTTTTAATTCTCACTCTAGTAAATATCCCTGTAAACGTAGGAAAAAACAAGGTATATAGGCGCTCGCTATAACGTGATAGATCAGTGAGGGCTGCTGTATACAATACAAGGATTCCCAAACCTTGTGTATTGGTGAAACAGAGAATATAAAATATGGCGTATACTGCGCCCAAAGGTAATACGTACATACACCTCTGAGAGGGAGAGTTGGTAAGTACCTCAAAGTAATAAAACAGAGAAAAAAATAATAGTGCAATACAGTATATTAAAGTGCAAAAATTTGTGCTGGATAACTGTAGGAAAACCACTCACATATGCTAGAGCTATATAAGAGCTCTGCTTTGTTCAGCGTGGACGGTATAATCCCCGTCACACTTTTGATAAAGCCTCTGGAGAGGCGAAACGCGTTAAGTGGGACATTCTTTTTTGGACATTTGTACCTATATTTTTATATGTTATAGTTATACAATAAATAGTCTATTTTATTCTACTTAGCCATATATCCTTTATTATTTTACCTGCATTTTATGTCCTGTTGACTACCTGGTGCCACCATATCCTTAGGTGGGGATAGTACCACCCATGCTGTGATTACTAGAGCAGGTCTTGCTCTACAAATTGTAAGTACAATACTTTATTATATTACCCTGGTTTATAGTACCTACTACACTATCAGAGTGCTTCTCTCTTTTATTTACATTTGCATCTGGAGGACCAATACCATCCCTACCATCCTGTATCCTTAGACGGGGATTATACCGTCCACGCTGAACAAAGCAGAGCTCTTATATAGCTCTATCCAGCACAAATGTTTGCACTTTAATATACTGTATTGCACTATTATTTTTTTCTCTGTTTTATTACTTCGAGGTACTTACCAACTCTCCCTCTCAGAGGTGTATGTACGTATTACCTTTGGGCGCAGTATATGCCATATTTTATAATCCCTGTAAATGTGACAGTTTTATAAGTGTCCACACCCACAGCAATATAAAACCTTACTGACGTGGAAACAGTTTTTAAAGTGTTCTATGGAAAACATACAATGTGTGTGTTAGTCTAACAAGGCATTTGCCTCAGGTAAAACAATTACCAGGATACAATAGCTCTGCTTTGAAGAGAATCTTGAAATGCATTAATCAAGCCTTAAAAGTTAATACAGAAATTAGGCTAAATAAACTGGCACAGACCTGTACGACCTGCTCAACTAAGAATCTTCTTGGAAGTATTTCTTGATTTCCCACATTAGACTTTAGTAGGCTTATCCTGCAAGCATGTTCATTATAACAATTCAGCCGTATAGTATTTTACATTTTTATCATGATTTAGCAACTTCAACAACTTGTGAATAAAAATATAGCTTCCTTTATTGATTTGCAAAGACTTGAGACATTATGCTATGTCAAAACACTTTAATATGGAAAATGTATGTGTTTATTTTTAAAGAGGCCACATGACACCTTAGGGCTCCTTTAAAAAAATGTTTGTACCCCATTAAAGATTTAAACTCCTTGCCATATATGATACATGCATATAAACTGTCAAACACTCTTCTAAAATAGGCATTTGCAATTCCAAATTCAGACGATTTTGTCTATTTGGAAGCTTCCGAGTTTCCCAATTCCTTCCAAAATGAAATTAGACAAAAACAAATGACTTTGGAACAAATCATAGCAAATTATTTTGGTACAATTCTTTTTAATAGGAATAGCAAATAAGGGACTTATCTACTAAGCCACTGAAACAACAAAATTAAGAAACAAGGCTTTTCTTAATTTTGCTCTTTAAACTGTTTAGTAGATTGGTCCCTAATCTGGTATTAATAAAAAAAAATAAGAAAAAGACCATTTAAAAAAAAATAAAAAATTGCTCTTTTGGTTGCTGAGTAGAAAGAATTGAAAACCATTAATTATGGGAATCCCAAGTATGGATAGCAAATCATGTAGCTATCAATTTTGAAACATCAAAAGTAATTATTCTACCCAAAAGCCGTATTGCCCCATTACAGTCTGTAATTAATGCTGCCGCCAGACTGATTTTCCTCTCTAGTCGGTCCTCTCACACCTCGCCCCTCTGTCGGTCCTTACATTGGCTTCCTGTATTCTATAGGAGTCAATTAAAAGTGCTAACCCATAGCTATAAAACACTGAACAATTCTAGCCCCTCATATCTTTTCACAGATCCATAGGTATGCCCCTTCTCGGTCTCTCCGCTCTGCCCGTAACCTTCTCCTGTCTGCTGCTTGCACCAGTACGGCCAACTCACGTTTGCAGGAATTCTTGCTTGCAGCTCCCTTCCTATGGAATAGCCTGCCTACTGCCATCAGACTCTCCCCTAGTCAATTGTTTAAGAAGTGCCTTAAATCCAATCTCTTTAGGAAAGCTTATGACCTCCTAGAGCAACCTATACCTTACATACTTGTCTCTTGTTCTCTCCTAAAGGGCAGCACTCTACTCTCTCCTCCAGCTCTGCTTCACTTCCACATTATTTGATTGCTACATCCTGTCCTAATGTGTTTTATACCCCACCTCCTATAGACTTTAAGCTCGTTTGAGCAGGGTCCTCTTCAACCTATTATTCTTGTAAGTTTTCTTGTAAGTTTTCTTGTAATTATCCTATTTATAGTTAAATCCCCCCTCTCATAATGTTGTAAAGCACTACGGAATCTGTTGGCACTATATAAATAGCAATAATAATAAAGGACAGCTTTCACCTCAAAACTATTTCATCAACTTTTGAAAGGATTTTTTTTTTTTTAAATGAACTATATGTAAAAAAAATTAAAAAATTGTACCTTTAAAATATGCCCGGATTCTTCAGCCATTATGCATGTACATTGGGTCAGACAGTGTTTGAAAACCCACAATCAGGGACGTACGAACAGGGGCTGATGAAGCTGCAGCAACAGGCCCATGTGGAATAGGCCTATTTAAAAAAAAAAAATAAATAAAAAAAAATATAGGGAACAATACTGGTGTGGACTGGCTGACAATGAAATTAGTTAAGGTAAAGCTTTATTTGCACACTATGCAAATGCTGTTTCTGCTTCAGTCTCTTTAACACTGTGGCATTTCCCTTTCTTCTACACTCACTAGTTATACCTTTTCTCTGTCCCAGACTGTATAACAGGAGCTTCTGCCTGCTAGTAAGACGGTTAGGAGAGGAGTGGACCAGCGAGTGCCGGGGACAGTTCTTAGAAAGCGTAGAACTAGCACATCATTAGATGCATTTATGCCAAGTTCAGTCTGCAGTCTGCACAGTATCCCCTTGGTTGGTCATCCTGCATGATTGGCAGGCTGCCTGACGTGGATTCATGCCAGGCTGACCATGTAATTCTTTGTGCAGACACGCCCCCTTTTTGGGCATGTTTGTCCCTTTGGGGGTTCTGGTTACGTGATTCACATCAGTGGCCCACCCTTTTAACTGGCCCACCGAAATCCTGCTTCACTGGACACAGCTGTTAGGGGGTATGGATTTACTTGAAAGATGAAAGCGAGAAATTAGAATAGGGTATGTGTTTTTTGATAGCAGGAAGACTAGCTCCATAGCAGTAGGGTTTCCCGCTTTTATTTCCTCCAGACCGGGTGAGCTGTGCTCTAAGTGCTTCTGGGGCATCTGCTCTACAAACCTTCGGCTCCAGGGACGATGGGGGAGCCCGTGCCTTAAATTCTTGGAATCCCCCTTTCCACGGTGGCAGGTATCGTGGGCCCGCCGGTCCGCTGGCTTCGGGAGCACCCATCGGGTAGGAGGACGCTGGCGTGGAGGTGTCTCAGAGTGGGCCCCAAGCCTAGAAGTAGTGCAGGCAGCTGGAACCACTCGCCGGCTTGGCAGTATATCAGGAGGGGTGAGTATGTTCGATCTGTGGGCAATATGCTCCCAGAACCTCTGGCATATAGCATCAAAGCTTTGAAGAGGTCTCTCCACCCTAGGCCCTCCAGGTCAGCTCGGCAGTGTGGAGGTTTTAGCACGGCGTTCATCTTGGTCGCACCACACGGCTCACCTCAAAACTATTTTTACTAATTCTTTGATCAAGTTTTGATGTATTTTTTAAAAAAATTTAAAACTGTACCTTTACAATATGACCGCATTCTTCAGCCATTGTACATGCACCTTGGGTCAGACAGTATTTGAGAACCCACAGTTAGTCTCTCTGGTCTTCCCCACTTCTGTGCAGGGATTGAAGCAGGAAATATTTATTTTCTCTACTTTTTAAAAATTAGTTTTGATGGGACAATTGCCATTTTAGAAAAAGTCCTTTTTAATAATTTTGATCTTTGAGCTGTGTTTAGTATAGTATATGTAGCGTTACTCACCTTTTCCAGGGGCCGGCCGCGGTCCTCTCTTCAAGCCGCGTGCGGTCATGCTGCTGCACGATCCGCGCGGCTCATCCGACTGCTCACACAGGAAGGCGGGCAGTGACCACGAGAAGCGGTCACGTGTCCCGCCTGAATCTAAGAGCGCGCCGCGAGTCTCGGGCGCGCTCTTAAAGAGACAGTGGGAGCCTAAATTGCCAAAAGGCTCCCATTGGCCCGTGTCATGCCACACACACCATACACTTACCTTTTGGGGGTGTGGATATGACAGGAGCCAATCACATTAGTTCAGATGCTACATATACTTACCTTTTTCCCTTAGTTCCTTGCCCTATCGTGGTTTCTGTTTCAGTTCCCTTTAGCGCTTGTTATGTTCAGTTGTGTTCCTCCGTATTTGACCTTGGCTTTGTATTCTGACTTCGTTTTCGCTTTATCCTTGTCTGTTCTGTTTGCCGGCTTGCTGTTTCCTGTGTACCAGACCCCGGCTAGTCCTCGTTTACGCTGTCTCTTTGTGCCCTTGACCTCGGATCGTTCCTGACTCTGTACTTCTCCTATATACGTCGAGTCCGGCCATTCTAAGGTCCGGTAGACGTATCTCTCCTCTGTGCTGTCTTCTGTTTAGCTGGATCCTGCGTGTAGGGGTATAGTCTCGTTACAGTATAGGGCTTGATAATTTTGCTTTGAATCTAGGAGCCAGCTAAAAATGTTGGGAGCTGTTTATTTGGTTTTTAAACTAACAAAGCTTTGTTTTCAATGACAAAAATACAATTCTTAAAAGGAACTGTAGTCACCAGAACCACTACAGCTTAATGTAGTGGTTCTAGTGTCTAGAGACGGTCCCTGCAAGCTTTTCAATGTAAATACTTCCTTTTAAGAAAAAAGACAATGTTTACACTGCTGCCTAGTAACACCTCGAGTGACAGTCATTTAGACGGCTACTGGAAGTGCTTCCCAGTCCAGTGTTGCACAATGTGCAGCATGTACATTCAGCAGCTCCACACTCTGCATGAAGACGCTAAATGTTCCCCATAGAGATGCATTTGTTCAATGCATCTCTACGATGAGATGCTGATTGTTACAGCACAGCATTTTACCATGCATGTGCAATTGGATTGGCTGACATCATCAAGATCGATTAGCTTCAAAAAAGCAACTGCTAAAGGACGTCAAAAGGGCTTCTATCACTCTACTGGATCATGGTTGGATCATAAAGAAAAATCAGAACTAACTACAGCACGTTCCATCCAGTTTTTGGGACTCATTCTAGACTCCGTTTGAATGAAGATCTTCCTACTAGGGGACAAAATAAACAAACTCAGGGTAGCTATACTTACCTTACAAAAAAAGAAGTGTTGCACTGTAAGAGAAGCAATGAGACTTCTGGGTCTATTAACTGCTGCATTCCCAGCTGTAAACTGGGCCAAAGCACATATGAGGCCGTTACCGAGGAACATCCTCACTTCCTGGAACCGAAAGGCTGCCTCCTTAGACCAATCCATGCACCTAAGCCCCTTGGCTCTCCAAAGCTTCCATTGGTGGATGACATCTAATTTCATTTTGGAGGGTCCATCTTTACAATTTAAAAAATTGGTGTTCGTAACCACAGATGCTTCAAGTATGGGATGGGGTGTGCATATGGGTCTAAAGGTTTCAAAAGGCGTTTGGAATCTTCAAGATTTAAGAAAGTCTTTGACTTTCAGAGAGCTAAAAGCCATTTGGATGGCATTTCTCCCTTTCAAAGGATATTGGAAGGTCATCACACACAAATACGATCAGACAACTCAACGGCAGTAGCCTATGTGAACAGGCAAGGAGGGACACGTTCAGTTCCTCTGGAACAACTATGCACCAACATTATGCATTGGTCAGAACTACGCCTGTTGTCAATATCTGCAGTCCACATAAAGGGATAAAAGAATGTTCTAGCGAACGCACTCAGCAGGAAACAAGGAGATTGGTCTCTCTCAACTCTGATTTTTCACGAAGTTGTGAAAAAATTTGGAAATCCAGTAATAGATCGCATGGACTCAAGGGTAAAAAAGAATTGCACCCAACAGTTCAACAGACACTCTCGACTTCATGGATGCTATATCAATTCAGTGGAATTTTCCACTGACATACATATTCTCTCCGGTTATCCTCATCCCTCGTATTCTTCAAAAGATAATCAGGGACAGATCAAGGATAATTGCAATTCTCCCCTTCTGGCCTCGAAGAAGTTGGTTCTCCGTCCTGTTGAACTTATCCAACAATGTGTTTTGGAAACTGCCTATGTCAGAAAACATTCTGGAACACTAACAGCCTGGTTTCTGCCAGATCCTGAGATCAAGGGGACTGAGTTCTGAAGTGATCGATATCCTGTTATCTGCTAAGAGAGATTCCACCTCTACGGTTTACACTAGAATATGGAAGAAATTCTACTTGTGTTTTGGAATGGGTGTTTATCCCCTGTCTGCCTCTATTCCTCAGATTTTAAAGTTCCTTCAACTAGGGTTTGCTAAAGGTCTCCGTCCTGCTACCCTTAAAGTCCATCTCTCAGCTATTAGTTTTTTTAGTATTCGAGACTTGGCTTCAGATGCTCTTATCTCCAGGTTTTTAAAAGTAGTTTCTAGACTGCTGCCTACCATCCAGCAACTGGTTCCTCCTTGGGATATAAACATTGTCCTGTCCGCTTTGTGTGAACCTCCTTTTGAACCCTAGGATTTTGTCAATTTGAAACAGTGACTTCTGCTAAATGGCTGTGGGAACTTCAGGCTTTGGCCTCTTCTCCACCGTTCCTCGTTTTTTATTTGGATAAAGTAGTCCTGAAACTTCATCCCTCTTTTCTTGCTAAGGTGATTAATTCATCTAATATAAATCAAGAAATTGTTCTCCCCACATTTTGCCATTACCAATGAAATCCGACTGAGCGTAAATTTCATTGCCTGGATGTTATACGCTGCCTACAGTTCTACATGGAAAAATCAAATCCATTTTGTAAATCTGACAGGTTGCTCATCCTTTTCCAGGGGAAAACAAGGGTCTTATGACTTTGAAAGCTTCACGGGCAAGATGGATTAAATAATCTATTGTACTGGCATATATTTATTCCAAGTTATCTCCTCCTCTGAATTTGTGGGCTCATTCTACCAGATCTGTTGCTACTTCATGGGCTTTAAGAGCTTCCGCATCTCCTTACCCGATATGCAATGCAGCAACTTGGTCTCCTCTACATACCTTCTCCAAACATTATCTGTTAGATGTACAGGCCTCTGAGTATTCTGTTTTGGGGCGTAACGTATTACAAGCCATGGTAAAATTAGGTTTTACCCGCCCTTTAAAGATTGTTTCTTTATCCCAGTTGTTGTGCACTGCCTCTAATCTGGAGGAAAAAGTTCAAATTATACTTACCGTAAATTTATTTTTCCTTAGGATTAGATGCAGTGCACGTATTTCCCACCCTATTTATTAAAAATATTTTTGCAGTTATTTTCTGTGGTTTCTGTGGTTTGGTGTGTTCTTATACCTGTGGGAGGAGGAGACAGGGAAGAGTAAAGGGGTTTTTCTTTAGGTCACCTTCTTTTCCGATCCAGATTAGAGTAAATCCCAGTTGTTGTGCACTGCCTCTAATTCTAAGGAATTATTAATTTACGGTAAGTAAAATTTGAACTATCTGCTTAACATTGTCCTAAATTTGCGTCCTTTGGAATAACGGGAATAATGGCTTTTGAATTTCCAAAAGCAAAAAATTTTTTTTATTTCGGACAAATTGAAATCTGAAAACTAACAGGCTGGAACAAAATTAAGATAAATAAATGTTTTGCCTGTACTCATCTCTATTCCGAATACACATAAAAACATTGCCTGAGGGAGGGGGGCCTAGCTGCCAACCTGAGTGGTCGCATGCAGAGCGTGCTCAGTGCGAGAAGCTCCTGAGGTGCCTAAATCTGGACTTTTTCCTCACCAAACACAGCCATCTAGAAGCTAGCAATACTCTGCATCCACTCCTGCATCGCATTGCAGTTTTTCCTATGCACAATGAGCAGCCTGGACTCGACACGCAATTGCGGCCTACTTGTGGGTGCTGGCATGGAGGTTGTTCTACTGGAATAATAGCAAGGGTTCCCATCCTCCCCCCTTGCCGGTGGGGGTTATCTCTGCCCCAGCAATCACACCCTACTCACCAGTCCCTGGTGGCCCTGCGACTCAGCACACATTCCTGCTGGATGAATCAGCTGGAACCAAGATGGGGGCGCAAGACCACACACCATGCCACAGGGCAGATAGAATCCACTCTCACAAGGCTGGATGCAATATTTATGGAATTCTGGTGCAGCCCTAACCTAAGTGCCGTAACAAACATGCACGGACATCCATTGCACGTCTGCGCCCTAAGATGCCCAGGACCCGTTACCTTATTCCCAGACTGAGGACCTTGAGGGGTATAACCACAAAGCAAATTCCACACATTCAGAGGATGTACCAACGCTGCCACTCTGTGAACACAGCCATCCGAGATACAGGTTATGGTGCCACATGAAACCAGAGCAATGGGAACTATATGCTGGCTCTCACTAAGGCCTGGGTTCAGCGGAGGGGTTTACTAAAAGTTGATGGGACTCAGTCTTGATATGGGACTCCAGTAGCAAGCCTGAGTATCGGGTAAACCCAACAAAAGTTGCTTGACCCCTCGGGTGCACTCTATAATGTGCCATACTTAATTTGTAATAATAGTTCACTCATCTCAGGCAACAACAACACTACTGATCATAACGTAGTGTCAGCTTGAATTTTATTTTGTGGGGAGCTGGTGTTTGCTATTGAAAAGTTGGGTATAATCGTTCATGTCTAACTTCTCAATCTTACCCTTATATAACCTTGTAAATCCTTTAGTTATCTTCTTCCTGTTTCTCGTGACTCTTAAATTACCCTAAAATGAGCCCTTCGCACTCTAAAGTATTCAGTGCTGAGCTTTTCGATGTATGACCATAATCTACATTCAAACCTATCTTGTACCTGTTATATGGTTGTTCTATGTCTATGCATCGCTGCTACTGCTATATAAGTCTGTATTTACACATTGTGTCTCAATTAAAAAAGTGATTGACAAAAAATATGCATAGTTAACCTCATACTGACTATAAAGCATCACAAGCCTGACAAAACAAAAAAACAAACATTGCCAGACCCAAATATTCAATGTCAGAAACACACAGGATCACACATACACAAGTACACAATGTTAGACACACACTCTGTTAGCATCCAGAACCGAGAGATCTTTCATACACAAAGGTAGGCTCTTGTTTATCTTGGCTTTCAGGATTCATGCTTTTAATCATTTACAGCTGCCAGGGCTCTTTTTTGTTTAGATTGAAGATTCACTAGAACTGTTTTGTGTTTGGTCTGATGCCCAGTTTGGTTTGAGTAATATCCCAACAATACTGCAAATCCCTGTAGCTTTCTGACATTTCACAGAGTCAGTAGTCCATTACTTGTCACTATGTGTTCTTTTCATTAATGTGTTCTTCCAGACAGCCACTAGAGGCGCTTACTGGATTCTCACTGGGTTTAACGTGAAAAGACATTGAACGTTCTCACGTTTTGCATGAGGATGCCAAGCATCTTTAAAATCGTCAAAGAAAACCATTGATTCTATGCTAAAAAAAAAAATACTGTTATGTTTATTACATGAATTGAAATCCAGGGAAACTGCTATGAGAAATAAGCTGCAAGTCCACTTTGTTATATATGCCAAGTCTACAGTACATATTTTTGTTTGAATAGCATATTTATTTTTAAAAGGGTGTGCGCCCAGAAAAAAGCACTATCTCTACTTTACTAAAAAAATAAACAATGAGATACATTCTACATTCTTACTACAGTACATTTTTGCTCAATTAAACAGGACAGTGCAAATGTAATGAATTTAACACCAAATGTAAAAACAAAGTCTTCCTTCCAAAGTATTTTTATGTTAATGAGGCACTCCTACGATCCTGATCGTACTTCACTGAAGGCAAAGATTACAACAAGGGAAATGGCCAAATGTTGCGTCAGCTTGGTTCCTTCAGCCTCAGCTGACATTCACTATATCTGCTAAAAGCCCAAATGCAGATTAAACCTGATTATAGTTGCTTGTACTCCTCTAATAACCAATAAGGAGCTAAGATCTATTCCATCACCTTGATTCGCTCCTTGTGCTGAAAGTGAGCAGATCATTTGAAAACCTGTGTGCTGAAAGTGAGCAGGTAATTTGAATACCTGTGGGCTGTTCTGTACTTTGCTCTGACATTCAGCTTAATTATCAGTTATCCTGTTATTTATTATTCACTAAATGACCATATATGGATCCAAATAAGAATTTGCACCACAGTTGTAAATAGTAAATAAGTGATAAAAACTTTTCAATATTAAAGGAACACTATAGTGTAAAGAATACATAGCTGTATTCCTAATACCATTGTGTCCCTATGCCTCCCAGCACCCCTCTCCTGGCGATGTAACCCTGTAAAAGTGCAATAAGCAACTCTAGTGGCTCTCTGGTAGACAGCCACTAAAGGCAGTCTTAACCCTGCAATGTAAACATGTCAGTTTTTCTAAAATTGCAATGTTTACATTGCAGGGATAAGGGAATAGATATACTGCACCCAGATCACTTCAATATGTGGTCTGAGTGCCTATAATGTCCCTTTCATGCCCTTACGTTTGGATCAAAGTAAGGACTACTTAACAAATCCATTGTATAATGTGGGTACCATAGGGCATCTAACTGCAAATGGACCTATGGATCCTCAAACATTTTTCATTTATATTGTGTTTTTTGGGTCCTGAAGTTGAGAGCTTTTTTGTGGCATAGAAATGGTTTAAATTTATCTAGATTGTAAATGGTATGCTAGAGTGGCTTTGGGGACAAGAAAATTAACTCATTGTGTCATTCATTAAGTTAAGAACAGGTTTGTTTAGTCAGGTTTTAATGGACTGGTGTTAAGTCATCCATGGTTGTGATAAAATGGCTAAAATAAGATAATTTCATCTTAAAGGGTGTTTGTTCCACTTGTTAAAATCTTCTCACATATGGATTATTATTATTATTATTATTATTATTGCCATTTATATAAATTCCGTAGTGCTTTACAATATTATAGGTGGGGGGATTATGCTACAAATAGGACAATTAAAAGAAAACTTACAGGAACGATAGGTTGAAGAGGACTTTGCTCAAATTAGCTTACAGTCATAGGAGGTGGGGTGTAAAACACAATAGGACAGGGAATAGCAATCAATATAGGTGGGAGTAAAGCAGAGCTGGAAGAGAGAGTAGAGTGCTACCCTTCAGGAGAGAGCAAGAGACAGGATAAAATATGCCCTCCTCTGGTATATGTATTTTACCCCTTAAAGGATGGGGACATTTGTTTTGAATTTGAGCCATAGGTTTGTACTTGAGTAATTATAGGCGTTCTCTTTAAGTGTCCCTATACATATTACATGTAGTTTTTAAAGAGCAGAATGGGCATGCAAAGTGTACTGACAGCAAAGCTGGTTGAAGACCCTGGTCAAATGAGCTTACATGCTGTATATAAATGGAGGTAGCCTGAAGTTGGAGGTAAAACAATTTAGGAGTAGGAAAATACATTATTTTAGCTTAAATAACTTAAATTGCCTTCCCGTAGAGTCAAAAAAGCCTAAAACCTACTTATAAAGTGAAAGAGTTCTGTAATCTTTAGATAGGCTCACTGAAAATGGAAGATTAGATGACACTCTCCTTAATATGTGTAAATGTGAACATAAACACATGGAAAAATGTTGCTTGTTCATGTCTAGCCTGTGTGGCTAAGGTTGTGTTCATGTTTAAATTTCAGATATAATACACGGCCTAACTGTACATTGATTTTCAGTTAAGTCCTTTTTAGTTTTTTTCTGTTTAAGGTGAACTGAGTTAGCCTGAACACAGGCTCTGTGTTAGACAGCTCCATTGTGAAGGGTGTTATATGTATTAACATTCAATTAGGCACTGATCGCAGACCACTCCAAATTATAGACAGTTTGCATGACACTGTGTTATTCAAAGAGGTCCTCTATATGTTTGGACTAGTTTTGGTATTCTCATCATACAGTATATACTCCTGAAGACTAAATGTATGTCATTCTGCAGAACTGAATTGATTACTTTTTTATGTTATACAAAGCATAATTAATAACCTGTAAATGTAATTGTCTAATATTGATTTTTATTTGTGTGTGAAGGTTTCCATCATCAACATGTCTTGGAATTGGACAGGTATGTCTTATTTAGATTGTCATTGATAGAAGTGTGTTCTATTAGAAGATATTCTAGCACTCCTCTTTTAGAAGATCTTTCCATTTGAAATCTTATATAATAAAACAAATGTTTGGCTTACTACAGCATTCTGAACTTTGTTTTGTAACATCTATATAGTTGTATAGTTGTCACTTTTATCCTACCCCAAAACAACACATCAGAGCTATGATTATCTCACATCCCAAAATTATCTAAATTTAATCCCTACACTTCGTACATATAGTTCCCCTTTAGATTCCATTTGGTTTTTCCTCTGTAATGTTTTAACTTTTTACACTTCCTATATCACCAGACTCTTCATATCATAATGTCACGATTTACATGACTTTGTTCTTGCTATGTCATCAACCTCTTTACCCGCATACCATTTAAAACTTTATTATAAACAATGTAACATTTTGCATATTTTTATTATTTTACCTTTACAACCCCCAAAAATACATTTCTTATTCCCCCTTACCATCTTTTTTTCCCCTTCTATGATTATATCCAATTTTTGTTAAGACGCCATCATGATACAAGCCACATTATGTTAACGTTTTTGTAAAGACAAAACACTTTCTACAACAAACACCAGACAGCATTTGATTCTTATTGGATTAGCTTTTCAAATGATTACAATTGATTTGAAAACATTGTCAAATGATTTATCTACACCACTTCCCAAATACCTTAATGAGGACTTTTGTAGATAAACAATTAAAAAAACTTTTGCTAACAGATTGTGATCATATGGAAAGCATGTTCAAAATAATTAAATCAAGGCCGTTGTTTGCAGTAATAAGGTACTTGAGATAATGGTGGGCCATGATTAACTTCATTCCTGCTCCCTATTTTCTATCCCTCTCCCTTTTTTTCCTATCCCTCGCTTTCCGTACCTGTGTTTTTTTTTTTTTTTTCTCAATAAAGAGACAATTGTTGGGAATTTTAAATGAATTCCACATTTTAGGCCAAAATAGCCAAACCAAAAACATTTTTCTGATTCAGCCATTTTGTTCTATACTATTGAAATTTCACTTTTAATTCCTAGTAATTCACGTTTATTAACTAACCCTGATTATCTTAGTGTATGGTTGGCTGTTTATAGCTGGCTTTGAGGTTTATGATGACATTGATTATAACCAGTCATCCCAACATCAGAATTAAACACGTATATACTCATTTTTTTCCTTTCTAAATGTGAGCATTAACATAATTAATGTTCAAAAATAGAATTTCCGAGGTTATAGGTTGTTTTCTAGAAGCAATTGTGACAAGGGAAAAATAGGTATTTTCCTGCCTTTGTTGTTTCTTCTTAATGCTTCTGAAATTAAAATAATGTTACACCAATTGCATACATTACTGAGCTTTTTCACCTGTTCTTTGCGTCATTTGCTTTATACATTGTTTCATACACGTTTTTTTTCCCACAATAGTTCTCTAATTTTGCATTCCTCCCTAAAAATTGTGTGTTGTTTTTTTTCTAGATGGGGATTACGATCTTAGTATTGTACATAGGGAAACTATACAGTATCATTACTTTTCCTGATTTTGACAGGCAGATTCCAAAAAAGGTATGTCATGGTTTGTTTGTTTGTTTTACAATTTGTGTTGTCATTGCATTACAGTGAATACGATTGCTTGTTTTTATTAAAAACAACCATATTGTCAAATAGTAGATCTACTTACCTGTACTAGTGCAATTAGAGCGTGTCTGTAAAACGAAAAATGGCAGGTATGTGTTTTGCAGCATTGGGTCTGAACCATAACATTTAGTTTGACCTAACTGTCCTTTATTAAAATTCCTGATACCTCTTGGATATTATTTAGTTTGTTGTACAGTTTATATATAAATTCTCCAAATTATTTTTACAAATAATTCATCTTATTTTAAGTACCACTTTTCTCTCCTTTTTTTCCAATCTGCTTAAAAGAAAAGAAAATAAGATGCCAATTCCCTGGTTTGAATCTTGTCAAAAGTATAAAAAGAAATAAAATTCAAATATTATCTACCGTATATACTCGAGTATAAGCCGACCCGAATATAAGCCGAGGCCCCTAATTTTACCCAAAAAAACTGGGAAAACTTATTGACTCGAGTATAAGACTAGGGTGGGAAATGCAGCAGCTACTGGTAAATTTCTAAATAAAATTAGATCCTAAAAAAATTATATTAATTGAATATTTATTTCCAGTGTGTGTATATAATGAATGCAGTGTGTGTGTATGAATGCAGTGTGTGTGTATGAATGCAGTGTGTGTATATGAGTGCAGCGTGTGTGTATGAGTGCAGCGTGTGTATGAATGCAGTGTGTGTGTATGAGTGCAGTGTGTGTGTGTATGAATGCAGTGTGTGTATGAGTGCAGTGTGTGTATGAGTGCAGTGTGTGTATATGAGTGCAGCGTGTGTATATGAGTGCAGCGTGTGTATGAGTGCAGCGTGTGTATGAGTGCAGTGTGTGTATGAGTGCAGTGTGTGTGTATGAGTGCAGTGTGTGTGTATGAGTGCAGTGTGTGTGTATGAATGCAGTGTGTGTGTATGAGTGCAGTGTGTGTATGAATGCAGTGTGTATGAATGCAGTGTGTATGAATGCAGTGTGTGTATGAATGCAGTGTGTGTATGAATGCAGTGTGTGTATGAGTGCAGTGTGTATGAATGCAGTGTGTGTATGAGTGCAGTGTGTATGAGTGCAGTGTGTATGAATGCAGTGTGTGTGTGTGTGTATGAATGCAGTGTGTGTGTGTGTATGAGTGCAGTGTGTGTATGAGTGCAGTGTGTGTAGGAGTGCAGTGTGTGCATGAATGCAGTGTGTGTGTGTGTGTATGAGTGCAGTGTGTATGAGTGCAGTGTGTGTGTGTATGTGTGTGTGTGTGTGTGTATGTGTGTGTTGCAGAGCCTTGGGGGGTGGGCAATTTTATTATTTTTTTTTACATTATTTTAATATTTTTTTTCATTATTTTTTTTATTTACTTATTATTTTTTTTTAATTATTTTCATATTTTTTTATTATTATTTATTATTTGTAATGTTATTTTTTTTTTTTTATTATTATTTTATTATTAATTTATATTTGTTTCGTTCCCCCTCCCTGCTTGCTAGCTGGCCAGGGAGGGGGGATCCTTCCCTGGTGGTCCAGTGGGGTTGGTAGTTCAGTGGGGGGGGGGGCTGTGGGGGCTGCAGAGATGTTACTTACCTTTCCTGCAGCTCCTGTCAGCTCTCTCCTCCTCCGCGCCGTCCGGTCAGCTCCCTCTGTCAGCTCACACTGTAAGTCTCGCGAGAGCCGCGGCTCTTGCGAGATTTACACTGGGAGCTGACCGAGGTGCTGAACGGACGGCGCGGAGGAGGAGAGAGCTGACAGGAGCTGCAGGAGAGGTAAGTAACATCTCTGCAGCCCCCAGTCTGTATTATGGCAATGAAAATTGCCATAATACAGACTATTGACTCGAGTATAAGCCGAGTAGGGTTTTTTCAGCAGAAAAAAATGTGCTGAAAAACTCGGCTTATACTCGAGTATATACGGTATTTTGTTTCTTTATTATAATATTGGCCATGCATAATGATTTTGTACAAGATTAATGCTAAAAAAAATGTGTGTTGAGTGTATAAATTGCAGTGGAAAAAAAAGTTTTTTCTTCACTGCAATCAAAGTGGGAAGCTGGATAATATACACAGGGTTATTCACTAAAGTGAGAATTAAAAGTGAATTCAAAGTGAATTGTAATTGAAGTAGTCAAACTGAAAGCATAACTGAAATTTTACCAGTTCAGCTATTTTGTCCTTAAATCTAAAATTCACTTTAAATCCACAATGAATTCTCACTTCAGTGATATACTCTGATAGTGTATAACAGGAATTCACCTTTATTTTTAGAGGGTGGCAATATTCCATTGGACACAAAAAAATGAAATAATAGAAAACACAAAATAGTGCAATATAACTTTATAAATGTGCGATGAAAATCTAAGGTTTCCTGCACTCAGACATGTCAGAGCCTACATGTAATTGGTTCCGATTTTGATTCCGATTTTGATTCCGATTTTTTTGACACTAATGTATTTCCTTGAGTGCTTTCAACAATAAATAGAAGAAAAACAATAATGGTGCAATATCTAAAATTCAATATGGCAGATATGTATACAATAGATGTACTAAATACACTACTCTAGCACTCCACTTTGATTGCCGTTAAGAAAAATTCACTGCAATTCATACACTTTTTGCACATAATTTAAGTCACTTCTGATCACTCAATTAACTTACGTTATGCACCTGTATTCACGGATTTCTTTTGATATAATGCTAAAAGGCTGCTTGCTTTGCTAGATGGTGTAACAAAGCAGAAAAACAAACAAAAAAACATGATATCAACAGCAAATTTCTATATGGCATTGCTATGTTACAGATTTTAAAAAGGTATATTTTTAAGGAATGGAGTACACCTAGTAGGGCCAGGCATAATACAGTACAAGACAAAAAATGCCAGTGATATTAACATTTTTAGTGCATAGCAGAGAGCCGTGCAATTTGCTGTTCTCTTCTAGGGTGCTAGAATAGAAGTAAAACATGAACGTTATTTAAGAAAATTGATCCCATTACTAACCAGGGAGACCTGGCAAAAGACCTCCCCACTTACTCTACCCAGTATGTGGTGAGGGATGAATTGGATATATATGGTGATAGGTGAGGTGAAGCATATTATAACAATTGTCGTAGGTGGCTCCTGAGCCTGTTACCCCAATATTGTTGTTCAAAGAATGCCCAGTCCTCTGGTCCTAATAGGTACAGGGCCACATGGTCAGGGTTGGAGGCCACCACCGCTGGCACTTATCAGCCTACAGATAGTGACATTTTAAAATTATTCTTCATGGAATTCCCAGAGGAATTACATAAAAAAGCTCATTAGAAAGCTAATTGTAGCTTATGCTGGACGAGCTTCAGAGTTCTGACACACAGCTTTACTTTTTAAAACCCAGCCCAGTTTCCATTTCTTTTTTTCTCAATTTCTATCAGATTCCTTAATCCTGTGATGATTAATGGGTAAATGCATTAAGTGACAACATTAGCAATACTTAAAAGGAATCTGTCACCTTGCAAAGACTCCCAATATCACTGCTTGAGTTTCAGGAGCCTGAGGGTGCAGCAGGTAAAGTATCATTACCTGGTACTGTCCCCCTTTGGCACCCTATCTTCGATCTTCAGTCCCTGGCATTTCATTCGCCAGTAGGCCATGTCAGTGCTACACTCTCAAACATGTGCGAAAGTGCAACACTAATATCAATGACGAATTTCATGAGACCCTGGAGCCATAATTTTAATGATCTTGGAGTAAGTGAGACAGAAGTTCATTCCCTAATCCGTCACTAGAGATCACTGTGAGAAGTGACAAAACCTGACTGTGATAGCTATGCCTTTTGTCAAGTTTTATCAAAGTTGGCATTTACCATAAGAGAGAGAAAAGCTTATGTGTGTGGAGTGTTCCTTTAAGTGGTGTTGGTGATGTAGTGTTTCTATAATATTGATTATTTCTCAGAAACGTTATATTGTTTATTATAGAATTAATCTGCAATGTATGTTTATAAAAGCTCATTTTAAGTCTTACTAATTGTCACTTTGTTTTCTTTATATTGTAGTTATTTCCCCTACCTCTAATCTACATTGGTAATCATTTGACAGGGTTATCAAGTACACAGAAACTAAGGTAAAAATATAGGATAACTTGACTCTTAAAAAAAAAAAAAAATAACATTTGGGTTATACATAGTTTTAGGGCTGTGCCATAAAGTATATTTTCCCCTTTCCCCTTTTCAGTCATTAGCTATATCAGGGTTTTTATATAGTTCATACAAATCTATATCATTGCTAACTATTCTTTGAAATTGCACTATGCTGTACATATAGCATTGTTGCACTTTGACTAAATCAGCATGCATTATCTGCATACTGTGGTAACAAATTTGTATAGACTGGCATTTCTTTCTAGATTTAAATTTATACCCCTATGCGCTAATGGTAATGTGGAGGCAAATGCTACAAGTGTGCTGCCTGCAAGGAATGAGGGCATGTTTTTATCCAGATGCTAAGTGTGCCGTCCTGTTGTACCCAGTTTTAGGCTGCACAGTAGGCATTGTGGGATAACGATTTTAGCTTAATGGGAGTGGATTGTGGCAGTAGGTGAGTCTACAGAGGTGATCATGATCATCCTTATCCCTTACCATCTACTCTTACTTCCATCCTTTCCCTATGTCATCATCTACCACTTCCCTGCTGTGATCATTCCTTGCTGCAACAGGCTACTGACAGTCATCGGGTTTTGTCAGTGCCATAGTTTTTGCCGCCACCCTACTTGCTGCTCTATCATCAGTACAGTTTAATGGTAATGCAGGGACTGAATAAACTGAAAAAAGAAATAAAGAATTTACTGTACAGGGGATCTTAGGGCTGGCAAAAACGAAAGTTGGACAACCGTGGTGAATGCAGGGACTGCACTGAATGAGGAATAGTTGACCCCGCCTTGAAAGATTTGTTAGAATGTTCTACCTGCATGAGAATCTAATTGTCTACTGTATTATCATAGGACCCAAATGTAACAGTTTGCACAGTACTGGTTTGTAATATGAATTTGTAAAATTGTAATCATTGTTATCTCTGACTAAATTGTGTGGTCTTATTTCCTTTCAGCTTGCCCATGTTTACAGTCCTCCGTAAATTTTCAATTCCATTAACGCTCATTCTTGAAATTATTATCCTTAGGTAAATATAAATGTGTTTTCTTCTTTTTTGTATTGATTGTAAGGAAATATAGTCACAGAATTGGTGGAACAAGGCTTCTCTGGGCGTCTTGCATTAAATTTGTATTTAAACTTTTACTGGACATGAACAATTTCCAGGCACCCTGTGGCAGAATTTAATACTCAGACAACACAAAACAGTGTTAAGGGTCTAGACACCCCATAATACAGTTTAAGATTAAATCACCCCATGGCAGGACTTGAGATTGAACACATATGACGCTGCTCAAGATTCTGTCACATCAAGACAGCTCTCAGGATTCACATATTCCATGAAAGGACTGAGGATCCAGGCATCCCATTGTAAGCTTCAGAACATAGGAACCACATTAAAGCACACATGATACATACCCAATAATGAGATTCACTCACCTCGTGAAAGCACTTAGGATTTACAGAAAAAAAATCTCTTTAGCTTAAAAGATCCTCTAGTGAGCCACAATGTTGCATTTGCTTAAACAAATCTTGATTGGATTGTATCTAATTTTGTGGCTTGTCTTGTTCTTGCTATGCTCCCTTGTCTTGCGCTTGCTATGCTCCCATGACAGAGCCAGTGATTCAGTCATACATACTGCTGTTTAGTGACTATCTATTATTTATGTTATATTAGTTTCTCTTCAACAAGTGGGTTGCTAAAGTACATTAAAGACCTAGAAAAGATTGTAGAAAAAGACATGAGAAACCTAGAATTTTGGGCAATTATAATTAAGAGACAGTAGACAAAATCGGAATGTGGGCATTTCCAAGAAATCTATAGTTACAATGGAATAGAAAATATTACTACAAGGATTTTTAGATATTGATGGCCAAATGATAAAAAATGGCAGTGCAAATTTAAAAAAGTATATTTTTATGGATGTGATTTGAATAGGCTGGGGTGCTAAACCCAGATAAAAGATGTTTATATAGTTACATAGGTAATCTGGGTTGATATAAGACCATCTAGCTCAACCTTTAAAACCTATTCCTAAAATAAATGGTAGCAATTTACAGTTATGCCACAAAAAGGGAAAAATACCCTTCTTGACTCCATAATGGCTGTTGGATTTCACCTTGGATCAATAACCTGTTTACATACATATTAATTATATCCTTAAATATTCTTCTGATTTTGCAAAAAAAAAAAAAAAAAACATTCAGGCATTTTATAAAAATATCTGCAGAATCTGACAAGAAAACCTCTTTAGGTAGAGAATTCTACATTGATATTGTTCTTACTGTAAAGAACCCTTTCTTCCATTCTCAATTGGTGACAACTTGTCTGTTGTATATTACTATTGACCCTGAATATATTTGTATAGTTCTATCATATCTCTCTGATGTATTTTTTTTCTTAAGAAAACAAATGAAGTTGTTTTAGCCTTTCTTTATTGGAAATGTTTTCCGTCCCTCTCATCAAATTTGTAGTTTGCATTTGCACTTTTTCTAGTTCAAAAATATCCTTCTATAAAACTGATGCCTAAAATTGCACCCCATATTCAAGGTGTACTTACCATTGATTCATAAACATGTTCTACTACTACATTCTCTAAAAGTGTTATATTTAAATTCTAAAATGTGCTTTTCCTTAATTTAGCAATGTGAAAGCAGTAAATACAGACACAACTATATATATAGCCATTGCTATTCTCAGTATTAAATGTAGGTCAGTACAGATAATTTGCACACTCACTGTGCTCAAAATTCATTGCAAAAAAGTTTCCTTGGATATTGGGTCCGGTTATGTGGCTCCGATCAGTTTCCCTTTGTAATTGGGTGATTTGCAGAGATTGTGAATGAGCACAATGACACTCCAATGCTTCATCTGCAATAATTAATTCAAAATTTGATATTATAGAATATTAATTTTAAATTGTGATGTAACTTGGGAGAATTTTCAAAGCATTCTTACATTTGTGCACCAATTCTAAAAAGTGGAGTGGAATGGAATGTATCATTGGTTTTCATGATGATTGTCCTACTTTTAGCACTTTAGACCACTTTTTAGAACACAGCACTTTGATTAGTCTCCTGTACAGTATCTAAAGGGATTGATGCCAATGCCAGAACAAATATTGCTAGTGATAAATAATACTTTTTCCAATTTTATTTGTTCATTATTTTTTTTGTACATTTGCATATAGATTATAGAATACAATATGGAAACTATATAGGAATAGTTATCCAATATTAAATATGTGATTTCTACTCCATGTTTACACTGCACGAGTTGTTTTCATTACGTAATATGTCATTCTTGCTTTTATATTTTGTCATCAACTGTTAATTTTAATAATTTCCTTTCCTTCCCTAGGAAACGGTATACATTTTCAGTTGTGCTGAGTGTTGTTTTGATGGTTCTTGGGGCTTTAATAGCAGCTAGGTATGTCACATGAAATGTTTTCCTTTGATATACTTTACATTTTTTCATATATGTTTATGTCCTTTACTTATTTTTTTCCCTTGCTTTGATCTTTCTTTGTAAGGGATCGCAAAAATTATTTACCTTTCTGTTCTATAGATTTCTTTTGAAACTACCTCACAACATTGGATCAATTCTCCTTTTCTTTAATCACAATATGGCTCTTTGGGTCAAAAAATATCTTGTTTCAAATTCTTCTTAATCTATTTAGAAATTCCAATATGGTGATCTGGCAGTGTGCCTGATTCACCTCTACACAACTTAATTTCAGTTGATTTGCAATGTGTCTGATATGAAACTGTAACCCTCTGGTGTGATCATGAAACTTTCTCTGGCCACATTTAATACTTTTCTGGTGCCCCATAGAAACCTTCCTTCTTTCACTGTCTAATTGTCAAAATGTTCATGTGATATTATTGATTTTTTTTTTCAGTTTTGATCTTTCATTTAACTTGGAAGGATACATCATAGTGTTGTTGAATGACTTATTCACAGCTTTATATGGAGTTTATACAAAGGAGAAAATTGATCCAAAGGTATTATCAGGTTTATAATACTAAATGCAGATAGCTTCTCTTCAGGAAAATGTTTACAATGCTGCCATCTAGTGGAAGGCATTTGTAAAAGGTTCCTTTGATTTTGGTCTTGTTCACTGCATTCTAATTTTATTAGGTACGTAATCAACATGAGAAATAGCTGTGCTTATTTGCACACTTGGTGCACATGCAAACATTAAACATGTTTTTCTAAAACACCAACAAGAAGAGTAATATACACATACATTCTTGAACTGAGCAATATGCTCTGGAAATTTCATTAGAAAATTATGAAGCAAAGAAAATATCGCAGTTAGAGGTTTTGATACCTGTTTGGTTGTGGTATTCTTTATATAATTAATCAAAAATATTCACCTTACTGGCAATTGATTTTTTTGTGTGTAATTTTTACATTATATGTAGAATAAATAAAGCTGTATTTGGTTGTAAAATGTCATGATTCGTTTCCTTCTGGGGGAAAACAAGGGGACAAAATTGCATAGAGTTTGCAGTTTTATAAAAAAAAGAAAATATTTAGTGTCTCCTAAAATAAGGAATATTTAGACTTTAAACATCAATGTGCCAGCAAACTTAAGTACCCATGATCCCTTGCCAAGCCAATGTTTTTTTGGATAGGGTTTTTGTGGGAGTAGTAAGCTAAGAGTTTGATATCTGTTTGTTTTTTTTTTTTAAATACTTCTTTCCACACCATTTTTATATGAAAATGTATAGTACGCTATTGTTATACAATAAATATAAAATCCTATTGATCTAATCAGTGATGTATTTAATTACCTCCTTCAATATCATTCTTTTAGGAACTGGGTAAATATGGAGTTCTTTTTTACAACGCAAGTTTTATGATTCTTCCCACCTTGCTTTTTACTTTATGGACTGGAGAATTTTGGCAGGTAAATTAATAGTTTATTTGTATTGTTAATTATTAATATGTATTATTTTAACATGAAGTAAGAAAGTGACTAAATTTGTGTATGTGTTTCTGAAAATGATCTATGAATTGGAATCCTTTTGTTTTTTTATCTTTATTTTATTTGTGATATGTATCATAAATAAAATACATAATTTAAAAAAAATTATATTTTTCTTAAGGCAATCACAGAACTCTTCAAAAAGTGTGGATTATTGGGAATTCAGAGTGAATTTCAAATGTTAGCCTACAATAGTAAAATTGGAAAATATCTCAAATTCAAATATTTTCAGTTTAGTTATGCTGGCCTAAAATTTGAAATAAACTTTAAATTTTTAACACTAAACCACACTTTAGTGAAGATCCTGACTGTCACATAGCTCCTCTCTGTTGAATAATGTTATCATACTTGGCTTTTCAAGCAGAGGTGCCCATAGAAAATATTTAGGGGGGTTGAGGGGGAGAGAATACAAAGCCATAATGTGCATAGGCACAGTCACTCTTAGGCTACATTTAAAGCAAAGCAAATGCAAATTCCACAGGGATAGGGCATATCCTCCCTTTGCCCTAAGCCCTTCTTCTATTTTTGTCTTCAGAGTCTGTTTTTTTTTTCTTTGATACTTGTAAAGTATTTTTTATGTCAATACATTAAGACTAGAATATATGGACAAACGTATTGGAGCACTATATGGACCATTACTCCAACATGGACTTTTATTAGATCACATTCTAAATACATAGACATTAATATGCAGTTGGTCCCCCCTTTGCAGTTATAACAGTTTCCAGACTTCTGGGAAGGCTTTCCACAAAATTTTGAAGTGTTTCTGTGGGAATTTTTGGCCATTCATCCACTAGAGCATTTGTGAGGTCAGGCACTGCTGTTGAATGAGAAGGCCTGGATGGCATTCTTCATTCCAGCTCATTGCAAAGGTGTTTGGTGGGGTGAAGGTCAGGACTCCATGCATGCCACTCAAGTTCTTCCACCCCAAACCTATCCAACCATGTCTTTATGGACCTTGTTTTGTGCACTGGGACACAGGTAGTCTGGAATAGAAGAATAGAAGATTTCCCTTTACTGGAAGTACAGAACCTAGCCGTGAAAAACAGGCCCATACTATTGTCCCTCCTCTATGCAACTTTATAGTTGGCACAGTGAAGTCAGGCGGGTAACCTTCTCCTTGCATCCGTCAAAACCAGACTCACCCATCAGACTGCCAAACAGAGAGGTGTGCTTTATCACTCCAGAGAACACTTTTCCACTGCTCCAGAGTTCAGTGGCGGTGTGCTTTACACCTCTCGATGTGACACCTGGCATTATACTTGGTGATGTGAGGATTGCATGCAGCTGCTTGTCCATTCCAAGAAGCTCCTGCTGTACAGTTTTTGTTCTGATATTAATGCCAGTGGAAGTTTGGAACTTGTCTATGGAATCAGCAGACCATTTGCAACTTTTATGCATCATGCTCCTCATGACATGGGCTTCATGACATGGGCTTCATGGCAGAGTTGCTGCAGTTATTAAATGCTTACATCAAGCATGTCAAACTCAAAGGCTAGCATGGGCCAAAATAAACAAGGTTTAAGTTAATGTAAGCCGCAAAAAAACCCCAAAACTTAAATTTTCAAAGAAACGTATGTTTATTTTGAAAAGTAGAGTATAAAAAAAAAACAGCATCTCCCTCTCCTAAACCCCAGCACCCTCCTCTACGAAACCCCGCCCCCTCTACTAAATTCCAACCCCCCCCCACTATACTAAATCCCAGTCCCCCCCTCTACTAAACCCCGGCCCCTGTTTAAAAAAAATCAATATTAGCCAACAAGCACTCCACTCACATTGCTGCTGCCTGTATGCAACTCCGGAGTCCTGCCTCTGGTATAGCCCCAATGGCGCCATCTGCACCCTGTGTCAAAGTGGATCTTCCCGCTACTCCTTGAAACCCTGTGAAGTTGGAGAAAGTTGACATCACTTCTAAAGGTGACATGGTGTTGCGTGCCTCTGTGCACCTCCAGGTCCTCCCCTGTCCAGCCGCGGTCATCGCAACACTGACCAACACACACTCACTGACAGACACATGCACTGACAGACACACACTCACTGACAGACAACACACATTCACACTGACAGACACATATTTACACATTCTTGCACTAATTCACAAAGCATTTTATTTATTGCTCCCTACCTTTGGGAGCTGGTATGGGGCCTTTCCCTGGTGTCTTCCTTCCTGCTCCTCACTGCTCCCTCTTGCATGCAATTTAGTGATGCCGGGCCGGTTTGACATCATATTCCGGCACCAAGCAGGCACACACGAGGGAGCAGTGAGGAGCAGGAAGAACAGGCTGAGCTCTCTCGCTGCCGCCAGTGTCCTCTCCTCCCAGCTGGGTAAATTTTAGCAGAGTAGACATCTGCAATGTGTTGAGAGCAGGTGCCTAGTCTGCCTTAACATGTCAAGCCCGCAGCTCGCTGGGCTGCAAAGATATTTATTGAAGGCCGCATGTGGCTCCCGGTCAACGAGTTTGACATGCTTGGCTTACACTTTCGAATTATACTGCGCACAGTTGACCATGGAATAAATGCCATGGGTGAAATTTCACGAGCTGACTTACTGCAAAGGTGGCATCCTTTGCAATAAGACCAGTTTTTTTCTTAAATGTTTGTAAATACAGAATGCATGGCTAGGTGCTTGATTTTATACACCTGTGGCAATGGGTCTGATTAAAACACCTGAATTCAATAATTAGGAGGTGTGTCCCAATACTTTTGTCCATATAGTGTTTGAAAGTACTGCTGGTTATTCCAGGGATTTCCAGGACACCACTGTAGAACAGAATACTTATAAAAAATACAGGCAACAGAACACAAAGTATCAGAACCACAAGCTCATATATGTTATAAGCATTCTAAGTAACGTAGGACAATGGACCTCTAAGATAAGCACAGTGGTGTATCCTGGTTTTGTGCTGCCCTAGGCAGGACAAAACTCAGGCACCCCCCTCTCCCCCGCCACCCCCACCCCTTCCCCCCGCCCCACCTTCTAAATACACACACACACACATTCACTGACAGATACGCATACATTAGCTAACAGACACACACACACTCACTCACTAACAGACACACACTCACTAATAGACACACACACACTCACTAACACTCACACTCACTAACAGACATACACACAGACACACACACACTCACACACTAACAGACTGACACACACACTAACAGACACACTCACTAACAGACACACTCACACTCACTAACAGACACACACACACACACACTCACACACTAACAGACTGACACACACACACACTAACATACATACATATACACACACACAGACACACACACACACAGACACACACTCACTAACAGACACACAAACACACACTAACAGACTGACACTCACTAACAGACAGACATACACACACACACACTAAGACTGACACACACACACTAACAGACACACTCACACTCACTAACAGACATACACACACACACACACACTAACAGACACACACACACTAACAGACTGACATATACACACACTCACTCACATTAACACTTTTTTTTTTTAATTTACCCACCCAGCCTCCTTACCTTTGGGAATGCTGGGGGGGGGGGGGGGATTCTCTATCTCCCTGGGTTCTAGTTGGGCTGCCGGTCGGGCTGCTTGGCTGGTTGCTGGGCGGGCGGCTGGCGAGGGAGCACTTTCCTCTGAGCTGTCTGCTCAGCTCCCTCGCGTGCCGCAGATTGAGGCTGGGAGCCGGAATATGATGTCATCTTCCGGCTCCCAGCCTCAATCTGCGGCGCGCGAGGGAGCTGAGCAGAGTGCTCAGGGGAAGTGCTCCCTCGCCAGCCGCCCGCCCAGCCTAGCAACCAACCCAGCATGTCAGTTAGCCGCAAGGCTAACAAGGCATTTGCCCTGGGCATTTGGGGGCGGCTTTTTTTGCCGCCCCCTGGAAAATGCCGCCCAAGGCAAATGCCTTGTTTGCCTCGCGGCTAAAACGTCCCTGGATAAGCACATTGATTAGAAGCAGAAAACGAAGTGAGTGTTAAAACACAGTAATACCTGGAAATGTTGCGTACATAGACAATAAATTTCCTTCTTCTTATTGCAGGCTGTAAGTTTTAGTGAATGGACAAATATCTATTTTACTGCACAATTCGTCCTTTCCTGCTTGATGGGGTAAGTAGACATTGCTACACATGTACTAATCATTGTAGCAATGTAAAGAGATTATCTGCATTTGGAAACATATAGAAACATTTTTAATCATATGTACAACAAAATGCTCTTTTTGCGTATGTAGAAAATACTTACTGAAATGGTAATGTCTGCTGATTAGGACTGTTTTAGATACCTGGCAGTAAATCTCTGTGCTTCGGCTAGATGACTGTTGGCACATTTACTAAAAACATGTCTGAATTGTTTGGTCTGAGCATACTGTTTTAATTCCAGCTGTCCGATGCTTTATTCTCATGCACTCCTTTTTTGGTCCATCACAGATTTATCCTGCTATATTCAATTGTGCTGTGCAGTTACTATAATTCAGCTCTTACAACTACTGTTATTGGTGCTCTCAAGGTAAGTGTGAAAAACCCAATTATCCAAATGATATACGGTACCCATTTTATTTTTAGTAGCATCCTATGTTTTTAATGTTGAATATAATACACATTTATAGCTACAAGCTATTTAGAAAGCTTAATATAAGCAGGTATAGCAATAGATATACTTGTCAGAAATCTTCGAGCAAAAAGTCCAAGTAAAGTGTATTGTAGTTATGGTGACCATACTGCCACTTAAAACTTGCAGTATATGCATGTTCCCATAATAAGAGATCATCTGAGTGACATCCCCATTTTTGTCTGATGATCTATTTAATAAGTATCATAGTTGTGAAGTTTCTTCTGGCGTTAATAGACAGCTTCCAAAATGCATACCAAAACAGCAGAGCAGGAAGCAAGTAATCTCACTCATCCAAGTCAGTTGTCAACTCACAAATATACAATACGAACACATCCTTGTTGTTTAGCAAAAATAGAGATGTTACAAGGCAAAATGGGTTATATTTTTGGATGCAATCTACTATATGTTCAGCGATCTTCTATTGGTTTCCATGAAGGTTGCACCTTATTTACTAGTTTATAGCACCTGTTTTGCTAAATCCCCCCTGTGATGTTCATGGTTAATTTTAAAATACAGCTCACATCTAATATATATATATATATTTATTTGAATTTTCTGTGTTCTGAGTATTAAAGTGTAGAATCTTTTACCTAGAAATTGTGATCAAGAATTGGAGACAATATCTATGAATATGCCATATTTTCTCTAATTCCTGATAAAAAATTATTTATCATTTTTTTCCTTTTAAAATAATTTTATTGAGATTTTTGCAATTACAATAACTAGAGAAAATGCATATAAATGTTTCGCAAATATAAACACTATAAAAAGGGGACTCACGATATGAAAACAAAGATAATAAAGTAAAAAGGGGATTATACAATATCATGTTTTGACAAATATAAAGTCTATTACAATGCAGTAGAATTTTTTTTTATAATGTAAAATTTTTATTGTTAATGTTTTATGCATATATATATATATATAATATTGGGATACAAAAGAGAGAAGTGGGAAAAAGGGAACAGTACATAATTTAATCTGTAATTACACACTATTAAAAAACAATATTATTCACATAACAGTATGCGTTAATTCATGTAAAACAATTGATTACAACAATATTTTTCAGATTCTTTTCCTTTCTCTATTTTTTTTTTTTTAATCAATCAATATTCATTTGCTTAAAGTTTAGAGAAACCACTGAAAGCTATCACTTCCTCTCGGTCCAAATCAAAAGAGTAATTTACGCTCTAATAAAGGATTGTAACAGGGAGGGGTGGGGAATGGGGGATAGAACACAGCCTGTTTAGCTAAATCCCTTTTTGAGTCTAGCTCTCATTATATTCTTTAAACGTTAAGAAAAGCATAAAGGGGAGAAAAATATAATAACCCTTAAACATATCTATCTCTTATTTCCAACCATTTATTCCACCTTTTTTTGTATAAAGTTTCCTGTCCTTTCAAACGACCAGCCATCAATTCATAAGTACATGAGGAGTCTAGTCTTATCATTATCTCTGACAATAAAGGAGTCTGTATTTTTTTCCAGCTGTATGCAATAGCAATTTTAGTTGCTATCAAACTGTGAATAATAATATAAATAACCTCTTCTGGGAGCGGTATAGAAAACATATGAAATAAAAAACATTCGGGTTGGGTAGGTATCACTGCCTTCAAATCATTTTGAAAAAAACCTTCCCAATTCTTTCCAAAGCTTAGTAATACCTGGACATAACCAAAAAATATGATATAGAGTGCCCTCCTGTTTAAGGCAGCGCCAACATAAATTTGATGCCCCTGCGTATATATGAGCTATCCTAGTTGGCACCAGGTACCAACGCATATTCAATTTACAGTATGATTCCCAGTGTTGTAAATTACATGATGCCTTTTTGGTTAGTTTTAATGCTTGATGCCATTTGGATAAAGAAAATTGATAACCTAAATCTAAATCTAACTCCCATTTCTGCATATATATATAGGTTTTGCTTCATTCCCTATATTCATAATGTATAAGATAATGATAAAGTTTTAATACTAGGTAATTTACCCATACATTTGTATATCAAAGGCGGAAGTGTTTTTATTTCTTCTATTTTTATATTAAATCCATGAAGTATATTCCTAATGCGTAGGTAGGAAAACAACTCTCTCTGAGGTATGGAATAATCTTTAGGTATTTCAGGGAATTGCTTAATGCCTATAGTATTATAACAAAAACGAACCTGTGTGACACCATGATTTAACCAGGTGTCCACTCGTAAGTCTGATGTGAGGCAGTAATAATCTGTAGCGGGGCTGCATATAGCAAAACCTTATCATCTACAATTTTGGGGATAATTTGTTTCCAAATTTGAAGTAGTGTTTTGGTAACTGGTAGCATATCATTTTTCTTCCCTATTTTTATTTTACCTGTCCACAAGGCTTGTGGTAATGTGCCTTGATGCATGCAAGCGTTTTCTAATGCTAACCACAAAGGGGAAGGTATCTGTTCTAATACTGATATGCCCTGTGCTAATATTGAGGCTTTATAATACATTTTAACATTCAGAATACCAAGGCCACCTTTCTCATATGGAAGCCACAGTAAGTTCTGCTTTACTCGAGGAGGTTTCCTTTTCCAAATGTGTGCATTTATTAAGATTTGAAATTTACTTAATATTGTATTCGGTATAGCAATTGGGAGAGTACGGAAGAGGTACAAAATATGTGGTAAAACCATAATTTTTATAGTATGTATTCGGCCCAGCCAAGATATGCTTTTGGCTTCCCATTTTCTCAATTGTTGTTCTAATTTAATTATAAGTGGTATATGATTCTCTTTTATAATTAAATTATGTGCGGAAGGAAGTTTAATTCCTAAGTATGTTATTGACTTTTTCCACCAGTCAAAAGGATGTATATTTTGTAATGCGTGTACCACAGACGTGGGAAGACCAATAGACAATGCTTGAGATTTTTTTGGGTTATTTTTATAGTATGATATCTCTCCAAATCTTTGTAGTGTCTTTAATAAAATTGGAATTGATAAATCTGGATTAGTTAAAAAAAGCAAAACATCATCCGCATAAAGAACTATTTTTGAGACACCCACAGGGGTATTCAGTCCCTGTATCCTATTATGGTTTTTAACATGTCTTATTAAGGGCTCCATACACAAAATAAAGATTAATGGTGAAAGAGGGCATCCCTGTCTGGAACCATTAGTAATATAAAACAGACGGGAAAGAAAACCAGAATTGCTTATTTTCACTGCTGGTCGAGAGTAAAGAACTAAAATACTTTGAAGAAATGCTAAAGGGAAACCCATGCTCAAAAATACTTCTTCCATGTATTGCCAATTCAAGCGATCGAACGCTTTTTCAGCGTTGAGTGCCAGCAATAACCCCTGTTGGTTACTAAGATGTGCCCAAGTAATTAAATTTAAACAGTGGCGTGTGTTGTCTCCTGGTTGTCTATTAGGGACGAATCTCGCTTGTTCTGGTGAAACCAGATCCACTATTAACGGTTTTAGGCGTGCTGCCAGTAATTTAGCATTTTAAGTTTGTATCCGTGTTTAATAATGAGATGGGTCTTAAATTTGCACATAGTGTTGGTATCGTAATTACATGGGCTACTAACATCTCTTCGGGTATTGTACCTGAATTTTTAAAATAATTGAAAAGTTTGGTAAGGTGCAGGACCAGTTGGGCCTCAAAAACTATATAATAATTATTTGGAAACCCATCTGTGCAAGGTGCCTTATGGTTAGGAAGTTTTCGAATTGCTTCTCTAACCTCCTCTTCTGATAATTGTGCATTCAGGGATAAACCTTGCTCTGGCGTAATGCACGGAAGATTTACTTCTTTCAGATAATTTTGTATTTCTACTCTAGAGGGTTGATATGTGTTAATATCAGACTGTAAGTTGTATAGCTTAGAGTAAAAAAACGCTAACTCCTCGACTATATCCTGAGGGTTATATAATTTAACATTGTTATTATCTGACATTGACATTTAGGGTAATTTTGACTGTAAATACTTAGTTTTTAATTGATTCGCTAACATTCTTCCTGCTCTATTCCCTTGCATATAATAAGATAATTTTAATTTCCTTAGTTGCCATTCCATTTTCAATGCTGAAAGTGCCTGTATTTCCCTCTTAATTTCAATTATTTTTTTAGCTATATGTTTTGTGGGATTAATTTTATTGCTTTCTTCTGCTCCACAGAGATCAGCTATGAGTCGTTCTCTGTTCACATCTGTCTTTTTCTTAGCTATTGATCCGGCTTTAATGAAAATTCCCCTTATAACAGCTTTTAATGCTAGCCATTGTATATCTATACGCGATGTATAATTGACATGGTCAATGTAAAATACTTGTATCGCTTTACGTATTGTCTCCACCAGACCTGAATCGCTCATAAGAGATTCATTAAGACGCCATGTACTTCTTCCTCTAGCTCGGTATAAAGCTTTAAAGGTAGTGACAACCGGTGCATGATCTGACCATGACCTGACCCCAATTTTCACATCTATTATATTGGTTATGGTCCTTTTATCTACCAGACACATGTCTATACGAGAGTATGAGCAATGAGCTGATGAAAAGTATGTATAATCCTCAGCTGCTGGATATAAACAGCGCCAAGTATCATACAGATCATGTGAATGTAAGAGTGTTGAAAATTTGTGGCTAAGAAGAATAGCCTGGTACAGCGGGGGTTTCCCTCTAGGCCTTTTAGTATCCAGGGCCGGATCTAACGTACAGTTAAAATCCCCACAAACTATAATATTTCCCTTATGTAAATGGATTATCTTATTAAACGCCTTGGACAAAAACGAAATTTGAGAATTATTTGGAGCATATAATGAAGCAACTGTAATCTGCATTCCATTTAGAATACCCACCACAATCAATAACCTGCCCATCTCATCGTTAAAGATTGTATCTTGATGAAATACCCAGTCCTCATGAAATTGTATTGCTACTCCTTTTGATTTTTGCGGGGAGAGGGCATGGAAGATTTGGGGATATTTAGCTGATTCGAAAATGGGAGTATTATGCTTACAAAGATGCGTTTCTTGTAGAGAGACTATAGCGACCCTTGACTGGTGAATTTCCTGAATCACTGAGCGTCTCTTAAAAGGATTATTAAGCCCATTTACGTTCAACGATAAACATTTAAATTGATGAGACATAATGAGAAGAAAAAAAAAATGAACACCATTGCTCTATGAATTATTGCAATGTCAGCAAACCTGGCTAAAATTCGCCCTTTATCAAAACTAGTTTCTTTCACTCGTTTCTTTTGTTTAAAAGTCATGAATTTACAGAGAGCTATCGTCTGTTGTCTAGGGGTGAGGGATATGACTAAGGTTAATTTCTGAAAACTTAATAAACCTAAAAAAATATATATATACATATACTCTCATATGGGAGAGTATAACGTGGAATGTAATGGAAAGCCAATATATTAGCCTCCATTAAACATCCCCGAGGGGGGGTCGTGTGGAGTGAGCCATGCTGCTAGGCCATTATCCGAAAACTCTACTGCTTAGCAATGTTGCTAGCCGACTTATTGTAATCATTATCAGCATTTCATCGCTTAGGGTCATATACCTCTCTGAACCTCTAAGACCTTAACTTAACATAAAAAACAAAAAAACAGACCGCAAACCATAGCTTCTCGACTTAACAATAGTTCTTGCCATATTAGCTTTGTATCATCATTGCTTAAATACCCCTATTGTAGCCCTATTCATCAGTATGAAACGTTTTCAATCTTTCCATTACTACACAATTTTACAAAGAATAATTACCTTTCACTGTTATAAATATTGACATTGCAGATGTTAAATTAAATACTGTATTATACTAAGGGTACTGAAATATAAATGCTTCTATGATTTACCATTAGAAAATGTTAACTCGAATATCATGGAATTAATATTTAAATGTTGAAAAATTGGAATAGAGATATATAGAATATAAGTGCTACCCTACTCATGAACCTTATATATATAATACACATTACCGATCTTGCTGATTATAGTTTTTCTTTCTATATCTACAGTGTCCAGCTTTTTCCATAGAAGGAGTAAATTAATATCTGTAAATCTGTAAGTGGCCCGGTGGGGCTGAGTTTTCACAGCTGTATAGGGCACAAGTTCTGTTCTTTTCTCATATTTTTCCATCTTTACCACAATTAAGAAAACTTGTACTAGTATCAAAATTGTGATGTTGGATTCTTTCCCACCATAGTCCAATCGGGCTGGAGCTCTTTTGATGAAGATTTTGGGACTTCTGAGACTGCCTGGGCAGAGCTAGGATCAACTTCTTCAGAGTTCCATAGACCCCACTCTTTAAGAATAATAACTCCTCTAGCAGGATCGTCTATGGTGTTTAGTTTTCCATTGCGCCAGATTAATAGTTTTGTGGGGAAACACCAGCGGTATGGCACTTTATTATTACGAAGATTTTTAGTAATGTTGGAGAATTCCCTCCTTTTGTGCAGAGTTAAAGCCGAAAGATCTGCGTATATTGTCATGGGGCAGGTATGGTCGTGGAAGTTCTGGTAGCTTTAAGGAGTAAATCCTTAGATTTAAAATAATGAAAGCGTGCTATCACATCACGTGGAGTTTCCTCCGAAAAGCGTGAAGGACGTGGAATACGGTGAACTCTGTCCAACTCCCATGCCGCCTCCGTGAGAGAGGGTACTAAAATTACACACATTGATTTGATATATGTTTGCAGCTGATCTGGTTTTATTGCTTCCTCTATACCTCTAAATCTCACATTATTGCGGCGCGCTCTATTCTCAATATCCGCCATCTTACGCCACAATTTTAGATTTTCTTCCTCCAATTTACAAAGTCTATCTGTTACCTCTTTATGAGTGGTACAAAGAACATCTGTTTTTCGTTCTAGATGGTCTGTGCGGTTCCCAAGCTCTGCAAGCTCTTGATGGATATTAGAGGTGATAGTTGTAAAGTCTTCCCTTATTGTAACCCTTAGGTTTAGGAGCGCTTGCATGAGGTAATCTTTTGTTATTTGGCCTCCCTCCGGCTCATGTTGCAATATATCAGCTCCCTGGTGAGGCAGGTGGGATTCTAGCTCGGGCGACTGATCCCTTGTTTCCACACCATCTTCGCCATCTTGTGCCTGTTTTTGGCGCTCTTTTCTATTTTGCCTGATCTGATCTGTCAGTTTGGATTTTTTTTTGTTTATTTTGTGGTAGCTTTTTTTTTGCTTTATGCTCACTTTATATCCACTTTATAACCTCTTTATAGCCACTTATAGCCTTCTTGATATCCTTCCTTATATTCCTCTTGGTTAATCAGCTTATCTGCTTATATGCTTATCCACTCCACTTCATGTCCTCCTTGATTTATTTACTCTTTACTCGTTAACCTTTGCCCCATCACAAAATTTACCATGTAACTGGAAGTCAGACACACCCCCCTACACAGACTGATTTCTAAACACATTTATTGCCGTTTAAAACAATGCAGTAGAATTTACTGTGACATAACAATATAATGCGTGAATACAGGTAACGATTTTGGCCTTGACTATATTTTAACTATGTCATCATGTCATATGTTAAAAATGAGTTTTAACCCCTTAAGGACACATTACATGTGTGACATGTCATGATTCCCTTTTATTCCAGAAGTTTGGTCCTTAAGGGGTTAAATAGTAATCCAGGTTTTTTAAAAATATCAAAATCAAATTCACTATTTTACACATCTGTTTCTGCTGTTTAAAATTCTAAATGCCAGTCATGTTTAGCTCTTAATATTAACCATCTTTATTGTTCTTTCTGTAAATACCTATATCTCCTGCCATTGGTAAAATTTCCTTTCTTCCAGTCTAAAATGGGTAACTTCTTCACAGTCCTTCTGCACAGTCCTTTGTTAATGAACATGTCACCAGGGAGTCATACGTATGTCTCTATCTAAAGTAAACAAAAGCAGTTTTTCTATCCATACTTCATAGCTGAAATCTTCAATTCCCCTATTTAATTTTGTATGTTGCCTCTGCAATTTTTAAAGTTCCTCTTTAAACCAAATGTTATATACACATATGGTAATAGAGAGGAATTAGAGAGGAATTATAGAGAATATGAATGTCTATAGGACTTTATCATGGATGAAGTGTATGAATATTGTTGGAAAATATTGGAAGTAAAGAATAATATCAGTGTAGGATATTTGTCTATAGGAACACATTATAGTGTTTTTAATAGTGTAGGATTAATGTCTGCTATTGAGTAGAATGGATATTCTAGTTGTTGAGTTGATTCAAGTGTAGGGAAAACCAATAAGTGCCAAGTCAAAGTAGTCTATCTGTAAAAGAATAAACAGCATTATAAATTTGAAAAAGCTTTTTCAAAGTGCATATTAAATAGAAAGTCCAGCACAACTATTAGAAAAGGATTAAAGAATTAACTAATGACATCACAATCCAAATCTCCAGGGGGGAGAAATAGAAACAATGGGGGAGATTTATCAAAATTATTATAGAAGAGTGAGATCTGAGCATGGAGCATTGAAGTACCTACTAAGTACCGTATATACTCGAGTATAAGCCGACCCGAATATAAGCCGAGGCCCCTAATTTTACCCCCCAAAAATGGGAAAACTTATTGACTCCAGTATAAGACTAAATAAAATTAGATCCTAAAAAAAATATATTAATTGAATATTTGTTGAATACAGTGTGTGTATAATGAATGCAGTGTGTGTGTATGAATGCAGTGTATGTATGAGTGCAGCGTGTGTGTATGAGTGCAGCGTGTGTGAGTGCAGCGTGTGTGTATGAATGCAGTGTGTGTATGAATGCAGTGTGTGTGTATGAATGCAGTGTGTGTATGAGTGCAGTGTGTGTGTGTATATGAATGCAGTGTGTGTACGAGTGCAGTGTGTGTGTATGAATGCAGTGTGTGTATGAGTGCAGTGTGTGTGTATGAGTGCAGTGTGTGTGTGTGTTGCAGAGCCTTGGTGGGGGGTGGGCAATTTTTTTTTATTATTTAAATTTTTTTTATTATTATTTATTATTATTTTTTATTTAATTTCATTATTATAATTTTTTTATTATTATTTAATTATTATTAATATATTTTTTTTTCGTCCCCCCTCCCTGCTTGATATATGGCAGGGAGGGGGGCTCCTTCCCTGGTGGTCCAGCATTGGCAGTTCAGTGGGGGGGCAGGGGGGCTGGCAGAGAGTTTACTTACCTGTCCTGCAACTCCTGTCAGCTCCCTTCTCCTCCGCGCCGTCAGTTCAGCTCTTCTGTCAGCTCACACTCTAAGTCTCGCGAGAGCCGCGGCTCTCGCGAGACTTACACTGGGAGCTGACCGAGGTGCTGAACGGACAGCGCGGAGGAGAAGGGAGCTGACAGGAGCTGCAGGACAGGTAAGTAAACTCTCTGCCAGCCCCCACAGCCCCCAGTCTGTATTATGGCAATGCAAATTGCCATAATACAGACTATTGACTCGAGTATAAGCCGAGTTGGGGTTTTTCAGCACAAAAAATGTGCTGAAAAACTCGGCTTATACTCTAGTATATACGGTATGTAGAAGTGCCAAGAATATTTGTTTACCTAATTGGTTCTAATTCACCACATTAAGTATGGTATTAGATACCAAATATCAGCCATTTATGTACAAAGTAAATATGAAAATTGGCTAAAACAAGGCCAGAACATATTTTTATTAAGCATAGCATATGTGACAGGTCAGTCTTCATGAAATAGAGCTTCTTTTTAGCAAAATTGAGTTTGCATTGTTAGTACAACTACTACAAAATAATAGAACAGCAGTAATTTATTATTACATATTTGTTGACTTATTATAATAATAATAAAAAGCCATATATGAACTCAATTGATACCCCATTATAGGTATTAAAAAAAAAAAGCAAGGATCTGAAGTGTATATAGAAATAAACAAAAACAGGAAAGTAAAAAGACCTGAAACTCAGACCCATGATGCGTCCACTTGTTCATTTAAACCCTTAGGGTCTAGCATATCCAAGAGGTAGATCCACTTAGATTAGGCTGATAATTTCCTATGTCTCAGAGCTGGATTAAGCTGAGGAGGTTTCCAGTGTACACCCATGACAAATAGATTGCATGATATTTATGAATGATAACCCATGTTCTTTGAATCTGAATTTGGCCCACATATTGTAAACCTCAGGGATCAGTTAAAAAGTAAAGTTTTACATGCAGCATGGGATATGATGCTGTCCAAAGAAAGATTGAAGCCAGATTGAAAGGTAGTAATATGTGACATGATGCCACAGGTTAGGTATATTCTGTGTCCACGCCTATTACATTTATACTTAAATTAGAGCCTGAGGTTAGAAGCCATGAGATCGGGTGAATATAAATGGACAATCCAAGCAGCAATGTAAAAGTCCAAAGCCAAGAGTTTAGTTATCAGGAATCCATCCAAATCAATTAAAGATGTTAGGTTTGGTGAGACCAATCTCTTATCTCAACAATGGGGCCCAAAGTATCTGGAGCTGGAAAAGAGTCAGATTTAAGCAGTTACTGAATAACTGCTATCACATACTCTAACCTGGACGCATTAAAAGTGCAATGTGAGAATGACTTTCAAGGCCTTAAAGGACCACTAAAGTGCCAGGAAAACATACTCGTTTTCCTGGCACTATAGTGCCCTGAGGGTGCCCCCACCCTCAGGGACCCCCTCCCGCCGAGCTCTGGGGAGAGGAAAGGGGTTAAAACTTACCTTTCTCCAGCACCGGGCGGGGAGCTCTTCTCCTCTGATCCTCCTCCTCTCCTCCCATTCGGCTGAATGCGCACGCGCGGCAAGAGCTGCGCGCGCATTCAGCCGGTCTCATAGGAAAGCATTATCAATGCTTTCCTATGGACGCTTGCGTGCTCTCACTGTGATTTTCACAGTGAGAATCACGCAAGCGCCTCTAGCGGCTGTCAATGAGACAGCCACTAGAGGCTTTGAGGGCTGGATTAACCCATTTATAAACATAGCAGTTTCTCTGAAACTGCTATGTTTATAAAAAAATGGGTTAACCCTATCTTCATTAAGCTGAAGTGGTCTGGGTGCCTAGAGTGGTCCTTTAAGCAGATATGAGCATGATAACATAATTTAAAGGAGCATATATACACTATATTCTTAAGGGAACTCGCCCGCTGTACTGGTTATGTTGCCAATATCCCAGTGTCCTCCCATGGTGAGAAGTGAAAATATTTATGAACAGTTTGATAACTTACCTGGGGATTGCAGTGCGCCCACCTCAATGAGCTTCTGATTGCTCCGTTGAGCTTTGCACTGCTTACTACTTAATACTCAACTACTATTTACTACTTTCATTTAATATTGCATTTTACATTTTGTATTGATACACACTTTTAAAAAATTGATGTAATTTATGTTTTTTTTTTTTTTTAGAATGTATCCGTGGCCTATATCGGTATTATCTTCGGAGGAGATTACAGCTTTTCTTGGTTAAACTTTATAGGTTTAAATATTTGGTAAGTTTTTAATTTCATCTTTTGTACTTCTTGTGTTTATTGTTTCAATGCAGTCTTTATAGATAATCAATATTTTTTTCATCTGTAATCACTCATTAATGCATGTACTTATATTTGTTATATTTGGGTATAAATGTGTGCATACGGCAGAAAAAATATTTTAATACACGGATGTATATAGATTACTCACAGTAAAACAGAAGATAGCAAAAAAACCAACAATGATAATTAGTGTTGTCGCGAACCCGAAATTTTCGGTTCGCGAACGGCGAACGCGAACTTCCGCAAATGTTCGCGAACGGGCGAACCGTGCGAACCGCCATAGACTTCAATGGACAGGCGAATTTTAAAACACACAGGGACTCTTTCTGGCCACAATAGTGATGGAAAAGTTGTTTCAAGGGGACTAACACCTGGACTGTGGCATGCCGGAGGGGGATCCATGGCAAAACTCCCATGGAAAATTACATAGTTGATGCAGAGTCTGGTTTTAATCCATAAAGGGCATAAATCACCTAACATTCCTAACTTGTTTGGAATAACGTGCTTTAAAACATCAGGTATGATGTTGTATCGATCAGGTAGTGTAAGGGTTACGCCCGCTTCACAGTGACAGACCAAACTCCCCGTTTAACGCACCGCAAACAGTCCTCTATATACAGAGTAAACATGGCTCCCTCTATATACAGAGTAACATGGCTCCCTCTGTATACTGTGTAAACATGGCTCCCCTCTATATACAGTGTAAACATGGCTCCCTCTATATACAGAGTAACATGGCTCCCTCTATATACAGTGTAACATGGCTCCCCTCTATATACAGAGTAACATGGCTCCCCTCTATATACAGTGTAAACATGGCTCCTCTCTATTTACAGAGTAACATGGCTCCCCTCTATATACAGAGTAACATGGCTCCCCTCTATATACAGTGTAAACATGGTTCCCTCTATATACAGTGTAAACATGGCTCCTCTCTATATACAGAGTAACATGGCTTCCCTCTATATACCGTGTAAACATGGCTCCCTCTATATACAGAATAACATGGCTTCCCTCTATATACCGTGTAAACATGGCTCCCCTCTGTATATAGAGGGAGCCATGTTACTCTGTATATAGAGGGAGCCATGTTTCCACTGTATAGAGTGTAACATGGCTCCCCTCTATATACAGAGTAACATGGCTCCCCTCTATATACAGTGTAAACATGGCTCCTCTCTATATACAGAGTAACATGGCTCCCCTCTATACAGGGGCGTACCTGGAGCATTTGGCACCCGGGGCGGATCCTTTATTTGGCACCCCCCTCCTCAACTTTGAAATGTAAAAAACAGCTGCAATTTTTTTTTAAATGTATGTTCATGCAGTGTGTGTATAGTGTGTAAAGTGTGTGTATATTGTGTGTATAGTGAGTGTGTATAGTGTGTACAGTGTGTGTATATTGTGTGTATAGTGAGTGTGTATAGTGTGTGTGTATAGTGTGTATAGTGTGTGCAGTGTGTGTATAGAGTGTGTATAGTGTGTGTATGCAGTGTGTGTAGTGTGTGTGTATAGTGTGTGCATAGTGTGTACAGTGTGTGTGTAGTGTGTGTATAATGTGTGCAGTGTGTGCAGTGTGTATGTAGTGTGTGTGTATAGTATGTGCATAGTGTATGCAGTGTGTGCATAGTGTGTACAGTGTGTGTGTTTAGTGTGTGTATAGTGTGTATAGTGTGTGCAGTGTGTGTATAGTGTGTATGCAGTGTGTGTGTAGTGTATGCAGTGTGTGTATAGTGTGTGCAGTGTGTGTATAGTTAGTGCAGTGTGTGTATAGTGTATGCAGTGTGTGTATGCAGTGTGTGTAGAGTGTGTATAGTGTATGCAGTGTGTGTATAGTGTATGCAGTGTGTGTATAGAGTGTGCAGTGTGTGTATAGTGTGTGCAGTGTGTATAGTGTGTGCAGTGTGTATGCAGTGTGTGTAGTGTGTGTATGCAGTGTGTGTAGTGTGTGTGTGCATAGTGTGTACAGTGTGTGTGTATATTGTGTGTATTGTGTGTGTATATTGTGTGTAGTGTGTGTATAGTGTGTGCAGTGTGTGTATAGTGTGTATAAAAAGCCATCATACCCGTCGAACTTAAAAATAAAATAAAAAACCCGAGCACAAAAAAAATTAATCTATCTTCACCCATGGAGGGCTCCGTGTCAGTGTTTATCAGGGATCCTTAGGATAGGTGTCAATCCATATCTGCCAAGTGACCCTATGTAGGGGGAACAGTCCCTATTCTGCTCTGTGTCAGTGTCTGGAGGGAGTATCTGCAGTAACACAGAGTGTCTGGGGGGAGTATCTGCAGTAACACAGGGTGTCTGGAGGGAGTATCTGCAGTAACACAGAGTGTCTGGGGGTAGTATCTACTTGTAACATTTATATGCACTAAAAAAAAAATAATAAATTGAAAAAAAAATAAAAAATGGTTGCAGCTTCCGAATTAATCTAAAATGGATGCTGTCCAGTAGGTGGGAGGGTCTGCTAGGGAGGGTGTGCTGCTGATTGGCTGTAATGTGTCTGCTGACTGTGAGGTACAGGGTCAAAGTTTACTCAATGATGACGAATAGGGGGCGGACCGAACACCACATGTGTTCGCCCGCGGTGGCGGACGCGAACATGCTATGTTCGCCGGGAACTATTCGCCAGCGAACAGTTCGGTACATCACTAATGATAATATTTATTTAACATTCCTTGTGTTGGACACATCCTTAGATTACATTTCAATCATTTGTTTTTACATTTTTATCCTTTTTATGGGTTCGCCCTGATTTAATTACTTGGTTAACTTTTCACAGAACATAAATGCCATTTAATTCATCACTCTTCCATGCAATGAACTGCTTAAAGAATCAAGCAATGCCATAATGAAGTGAAAACTAGACTTAGAACTCAATGTTTTATATAGCTTTAGCATTATATTGTACACTTTACAATCCAAGTGTGCAAAAATGCCTATAATTAAAGATTTGCAAAAAAATGGGCATTTCCTAAAATTTGCATAAAGATTTGCTAAGCTCTAAAAATTACCTTTCACAAGCTGCAGAACTAGTCTCTGCATCTAATGCAGATCTAACCCTTTTCCCCAGCACTTACACTAGGCTCTGTCAAGTGGTTGCCTCACAATGCCATTACAGCAAATATTTATTATAGCCAGAATAACTTAGAGTATTATGTAGTGCAGCAGGGGCACCTTTTTGCACAGAATTTGATGGGACATAAATTGCCAGCAGAGTGGCTTGTGGTTTGTCGTTCCTCAGATCACTATGCCTCTGGAAGGGCAGAGTTAAAAATAATCAGAACTGTTTTATGTTTTGTCTGTACCATGGAGTTAGAGTGTAAATTACAGGCAGTAGAAATGTTGACACTGTGTTTGTGTTTGTGTTTGAAATGTACCCAGCCATGGCCAGCCTGTCTGGGGTTAGCATGCTGTAAGTGCTGATACCAGATGCAAATGTTGCACGAAATTGATATTGCCAACAAAGAAGAAAGTATTCTATGTGGTAGACTGACAGCAAAGGGAGGCAGCCCTACATGTAATTAAAATAGTTTTATCTCTAAAATAAAACATTTTTAGAGACTGCATTTATAATGATTTTTAGAGACTGCATTTATAACGATTTAATTGCTGCTAAATCTCACGGCCAATACTCTATCCTAATTCTCCTTGATCTTTCTGCTGCCTTTGACACTGTTGATCATCAACAACTTCTTCACATTCTTCGTAACTTTGGTCTTCTGGATACTGCTATCTCCTGGTGCTCCTCCTACCTCTCCCAGGGCTCTTTCAGTGTTTCTTTCTCTGGTTCTGCCTCTTCTCCCCAACCCCTCTCTGTCGGCGTCCCCCAAGGTTCTGTCCTCATACCCCTACTGTTCTCTATCTATACTGCCTCCCTTGGTAAACTCATCAGCTCCTTTGGCTTCCAATATCATTTATATGCAGATGACACGCAAATCTACCTGTCCTCCCCTGATCTCTCTCCGCCCACCTTGACTCGTGTTTCTGACTGCCTCTCTGCTATTTCCAACTGGATGGCTGCTCACTTCCTTAAGCTCAACCTGTCCAAAACAGAACGTCTAGTTTTTCCTCCCTCAAGTGCTGCTACTCCTGTGTCTGTCTCCATCCAAGTCAACGGGGCTACTATAACCTCTACCTCGCAGGCTCGCTGCCTAGGGGTTCTTTTTAATTCTGACCTCTCTTTTACTCCCCATGTCCAATCGATAGTCAAATCCTGTCGCTTCCAACTCAAGAACATAGCGCGCATCCGCCCATATCTAACGCCGGACGCGGCTGGTTCATGCTGCTGTTCTCTCTCGCCTCGACTACTGCAATCCCCTTCTCACTGGTCTTACATGTTCCCAGATTGCACCACTGCAATCTATAATGAATGCGGCTGCGAGGCTTATTTTCCTGTCCGGTCGCACCTCCCACGCCTCCACGCTCTGTCAGTCCCTGCATTGGCTTCCAGTTAGATATAGGGCCCAATTCAAAATTCTGGCACTTGCTTACAAATCCCTACATAATGCTGCTCCAACATACCTATCCTTTCTCATACACAAGTATGTCCCGTCGAAACCCCTGTGCTCAGCCCAAGACCTACGCCTATCCTCTGCCCGGATCCCCACCTCTGACGCTCACCTTCAAGAATTCTCCAGGGCTGCACCTATTCTGTGGAACTCCCTTCCCTCCTCAATCAGACTTTCACCCAGCCTCCACTCCTTCAAAAAATCTTTGAAAACTCACTTCTTCATTAAAGCATATCAATTAAACTGTCAGCAGGTTTCTCATCCCCCACCCCATGACTCCTTTCCTGCAACTGTCAAAATGACCTACCAAGCACTCAATAAACCCTTCTCTAACAAACTATTTAATTCCCCTACTTTAACCCTTTGTGTCACTATACCCCACTCCCTCTAGCATGTAAACTCATTGAGCAGGGCCCTCAACCCCCTCTGTTCCTGTACGTCCAGTGGTCTGATCTCAATTATGTGTCTGTTAGTCCACCCATTGTACAGCGCTACGGAATTTGTTGGCGCTATATAAATAATAAAATAATAATAATAATAATAATAAAGTCTTCTGAAAGGCTACATGGACAGGATCTTTGCACCATAACAGCTTCAGCAAGATGATGAGATTTGGTTAGTGTCCCTTTAATCGTTTTCTAAGCAGCATAACCTCTACAGCTTATTTTAATACTTGTGGTGAGTCTTCTAGTACCCTCTCCCCACCCCTCAATTTTGTTTGTCAAAATACATGAGCCTGGTTTGACAAAAAAAAATGAATCTTCTGCACCAAAAGCTGACATAAAAATGTAATGATTGGGGCTAGAAGACAACAAGACGGGACTGGGTGGTTGACCACGTTTTGTAGAAGGAGAGATTAAACTGTGGGAGAAAGCAATGTGAACAAGATAATTTACATATCATAAATTAAAAGCAAACGTAATTATATACCCTCATATTATCCACTTGATTACCTTCATAAAAAACCTTTAGTTCAGTTCAGTTATTCAAACACTAATTAGAAAAAGATTTTCTAGCAAAATAACCTGTAATTTTTACCCTAACTAGTTATATTAATATGGTATTTGAGATTCTGTTAAGCTGTTAAAGATTGACCTCATGCTATAACGGAAACCATTGCATTTATGTCTTTACAGCATGATAACAATTAAGGGAATTTCATGCTATTCAAGGATATTTGTTTACATGAGAAGAAGCATGTATGCTAAAATGTGTGGTTTTACTAGAACAAGGTTCCTGACTTTTGAAATATATTTTGCTTATTCCATGAAAACAAGCATATGTGTTGCACTGGAAATGAAGGCATTATACTAGTGTCTTAAATTATTTAGGATTTCAATTATTAACAGAGAAACCAATGTACCTGCAAACTCCCATTAAAATACGCAGATTTCAAAGAATCAATTTTCCTTAGCGTTTTCCACATTTGGTTAGATTTTAATTGGAAGTATTTTTAGGTTTGGTCATAACTGATCAAAACAATGACTTTTGTACTAGAGTAACTCTTAAATGGAACACTTTTATCAAATTAAATTGTAATTAAATAATTTGAAAGTAATATCGAATGCAATTTTAGCAGCTAACAAGAGACTGTTTGTCATTTTATAATCACTTTACCATCCTGTGATTTAAAAAAAAAGTAAATGTTGGCACATATTGTAAACCCCACAAGCTATTTAGGCTATTACAAATACTAGGTCTCAGCTCACAGACAGGATCCTCTATTCCTTTTGTATTTGTTTGAGTAGCCTGTAATTTCTATTTTCCTTGATTATACAGCGCTGTGGAATATGTTGGCACTTTTTAAATACCAGTAATAATAATATAATGTGTATGGTATAATTATGTTATTACTATCTATAAAAAAGACCACATATGAAGATGGAATGCTTCATTCATCTAGCTTAACCCCTTAAGGACCAAACTTCTGGAATAAAAGGAAATCATGACATGTCACACATGTCATGTGTCCTTAAGGGGTTAAACAGGACGGTACAGGAGATTATAAATAACAAGGATGTTTACTTATAAGCAGAGTCTCTAGACAGCAGTTTGTAATAACTGCATGAAATATTGTTGGTCATAAAGGGGTTAACGATGCAAAATTGGAGCTGTGACTCCTGTTGGAAAAAATTCAACTTTTTGTGGAAAGTATGTAATGTGTACAGCCTATAATGAAGGGCTTGTCGTACTAGTGAGATAATTGAACATTAATGACCAGGTCAGTCTGTTACACTTTTATAATCTGAGCCTTAGTCTTATTTTATGTTTTTTTTTTTTTTATTGCGGACTTGTAGGGTATTCTGAGTTCATAAGTAAATAACTTCCTATCTTAAAGGTTTTGGTCCGAAATGCTGTTGCAATACAAATAAACATGTCTTGATACACTAGACATTTCGAAGTAGGAGAAGACACATTTGTTATGTATACTGAATGTTTATTACAATTGTGGAACGACCTCCCGCACACTTTAAAATCTTCCCCAAGCCTAAAGTCCTTTAAGAGATCCCTCTCTACATACCTCAAAACAGAATACACGTGTCATGGTTGATCATATATTTCCTACCTGTCCTATGTTAAATTTGTATATATTGTGCATTGATATTGTTTTTGTATTTTATTGTATACCAATGCAATGTTTTGTAGACCCAGGACATACTTGAAAACCAGAGAAATCTCAATGTATCTTTCCTGGTAAAATATTTTATAAATAAATTCACAGTATCTTTTACATTTAGAACCTGGTGGGAAGTCCATTTTGTCCCATTTCCTTCCCCATGTTTTCCTATTTTGTTTATTTTTTGTTGGATAAAATGGCAAAGTACTGAAAATGGAAAGCATCTAACACTCCTTTCTTTAATTACAGTATGGCAGGTGGCATTTCTTACTCTTTCTTTACATTATGGTCAAATAGACAACCCAAGGACAACAAAATGGAGATCAAGGATGCAAACAGCACTCGCCTGCGGGAAGATGAGAAAAACGCAACATATGATTTAGAACAACGGTTACCAATCAGGCACAATGAAAAATAAGACTTTTTAAAATATAAATTAAAGATAATATAAATGGAGTTCTAGAGTTTCTTTCCAAGTCTGTGTCTAGTGAAGTCTCTAGATGGTGAAGCGATGGTGAAGTCTCTAGATTGATAAAAAAAAATATTCTGTGAAAATCAGAGACCTGTGGAAATTCTAGAATATGAGTTAAAAAAAGGTACAATGTGGAGGTAAGAAACATTATAGAAAAGTGACATAAATGAGACAAGTAAATGTGAGAATATGCATGGAGAAGATGTTCTAGACATTGTGACACAGAGGATACCGCATTAACTTGGTAGAACAATGAGAGATGTAACATTTGCAAAAGAAGCATGACTAGCATCAAAAAGCATGATGATACTGTGGGATAAGGTACTCGCTAAATGAAAAATATAACTTTCATGTTCAGGGGCGTGATGACGTAAGCGCATGCATGTGTACGAGGGCGCTCATGCTGGGAGGAAGGAACACACACACTGTTCGGCGGTCCAACGGAGCAGATAATTTGGTTAAAACTGCGGGCGACACTGTTCGGCGGTAACATCAGAGCAGATAATTTGGTTAAAACTGCGGGCGACACTACAGCGGCAAAGAACATGGCGAACATGGCAAAAGGGGTACTGAAAATGAGCACGTGAAGCCTGTGAAGCTGCATAATTCAGTGGTGAGAACTTATAAAAAAAAAAAAACTGCTCGCTGGAGTTCTGATTAAACTTAATCACCTAGTGTGTGGAAGCTAGAAAAAAAGAGTTGTTTAGGCGGAGCATGTGTACTGGCAAAATGCTAGAAAAGATCAAGTAAAGCTGTTGGAGCTAATTTACATGAAATTCTGAAGCTATTTGAAGTTAAAATGTACAAAAGGTTTAATTTGAATGTGCATAACTTCAGAAGGGAAAAAAATTACGGCTGAGTTTTGGTAAACTTTAGAATACTACTGGAGAACCTGGGACTGTCGTATATGAAAGCTGAAATTACAAATGAATTAGCAAGTGACTTGAAGAGTCTGATTATATTCAAATATTAAAATTTTTTCCTAATTTTTTTTTATTTATTTTTTTAAATATGAGTGTTTTTGAGTGTTGTTATGGCAATTTTTAAATATTACTTGAGAATCTGGGACTGTCTTATATGAAGGCTAAAGTTATTATTGAACCTGCAAGTGACTTGAGGAGTCTGAATGTAGTTGAATATATAAATAAGTTTCCCCCCCCCCTTTTTTTTTTTTAAATTAAACAGGAACTGTTTTGAGCGCTGAAATCTTCAAAGAGCATATTATAAACAGAGAATATAGTATATAACTGCAGAGGTCTATAATATAGAAACCGGCGCCTTTTTGTTTTTTTTGTTTTTCTGTGTGAGATATATCACCAAGTTCTAAGTATGCAGTGGTGCCAGTGAGGATGGCATAAAGTTGCAAGTAGCAATATCAAGCTTGAATAACTTATTTTGCAAAAGGGAAGGTACCTGAAGTGCAGAACATTCGGCATGTGCATGGGGAAAATATTCGGCTCGGATCGGCATTCCGAAATTCGGGAATTCATCAATTTTGGACTTCGGCATTTCGGCACTTCGACACTTCGGCAACTTCGGCACTTGACCTCTTCGGAACTTCAGCACTTCGCCACTTCGGAACTTCGGATTTTAGACACTTCGGAACTTCAGCACTTCGTCAACTTCGGCACTTCGGAACTTCGGAACTTTGGAAACTTCTGAACTTCGGCAACGTCGGAACTCCGGCATTTCGGGACTTTTCTTGCAGCCGCTTGGTAGATAACTCCCTAATTCCCACGGTATTAGGGAGTTATCTACCAAAAGGCTGAATGACCTAAACTGGTCTTTCAGCCAAATTTACTAATACTAAGTAAAAATTACTTAGTATTAGTAAATTGTGCCCCTACTCGCAATACCGCCTGTGGCTGCTCACTGTTAAAAAAATAAATAAATAAATAAAAAAGGGTCCCCTGAGCAGGTGGGGGCCCTAAAGTAAAAAAAGGGGGGAGGACCTATTGTCCTCTCCACCAGCCCCCACCCCTGAGCGGCGGTGGGGGCCCTAAATAAAAATTGGGGGGCCTAATGTCCTCCCCCTGGCCCCCACCCCTGAGCGGTGGGTGGGGGCCCTTAACAAGAATAAGGGGGGTACCTAATGTCCTCCCCCCTGGCCCCCACCCCTGAGCGGTGGGTGGGGGCCCTAAATACAAATTGGGGGGTACCTAATGTCCTCCCCCGGCCCCCACCCCTGAGCAGTGGGTGGGGGCATTAAATACAAACTGGGGGGACCTATTGTCCGCCCCCCTGGCCCCACCCCTGAGTGGTGGGTGGGGGCCCTAAACAAAAATAAGGGGGGACCTATTGTCCTCCCCCTGGCCCCCACCCCTGAGCGGCGGGTGGGGGCGCTAAATACAAATGGGGGGACCTAATGTCCTGCCCCCTGGCCCCCACCCCTGAGCGGCGGGTGGGGGCCCTAAATACAAATGGGGGACCTATTGTCCTCCCCCCTGGCCCCCACCCCTGAGCGGGGGGTGGGGGCCCTAAACAAGAATAAGGGGGGACCTAATGTCCTCCCCCCTGACCCCCACCTCCTAAATGAAAATTGAACCCCCGGGTGACTAGGGGTCCCCAAACCCCTAGTCACCCCCTCCCCCCAAAAAATAAACTCCTACCTACCCCCCTCACCCTAAAAATAATGAGGGGGGACCATTTAACTAAGTACCTTTAAAAATAAAAATAAACTTACTGTGGCGAAACCAACCTCGCCACTGGGCCCTGGAGAAGCCTGTTTGCTAGCCTCCTACCTGCTGACTATGGCCCCTGGGTTATTTGGGGCATATTGTACTGTATATTGCTGCTACTGGCCCTTTTAACAGCATCTATGGACATATTGGGACTTTTGGGACTACTGTCCCTTTAAGACTGTGATACATATTCTAGTGTACTGCTTGTAATATTATATGTGTATTAAGTTTAACCTGGGATATGTATGCAGCATTCACTGATTGTTCGGTAGAATCACTCCATTTATTATATTGAGTGAAACTACCGAACAACCAGACCACCCAGGAATAAGTGTGCCTCCAATTACAGTTTGCAACAATGTTGCAAACGGGTAATTGGCAATCAGTGTAATGTATTCTTTGTCCTCTGGGTGGCCGCCATTCGGGAAACAAACACGTGGCGGCGGCCATCTTAAACTACCGAACAGCGGTGTTTTGCCGTCGAGTGTCTGGAACTAAAATCGGACACTTGACTAGGCAAACACCGCTGAGACCTCCATACTTCCAGAAATTCGTATGGAAACTACCGAATGACCCGCCGTTCGGTAGAAAGAACCCCATAAACAAGGGAATTCATTCAAACCCTCTCCAGGCTCTATAACACAGGCAATTCGCCTGTTTTCATTCCCTTGTTTGTGACCGACCGCAGGGCCAAAATGCATGGAACTGTTTTCGGATACTTTACCCATGCGGTCGGTCAAATCTTTGGAACCCCATATCTCACGAACCATTCATCCGAATTACTTGAATTTTGGATATGTTGTCCCCCTGAATAAGGGCTATCCAGCGATGCTGGATTTAAAGGTGTACCCCCGGGTTTTGGGGTACATCCAGAACTTGGCTGAAAAAGTGTACCGGATAATTGAGTTTAATGTTATCTGAGGGGAGGGGATGTGTGGGCTGAACCATGTATGTGATTGGTTATTTTATGCCTCCCCCTGGGTGTGGCCTGTATGTGGATTAGTGTAATAAAAGCCAGGCTGGATGAGCCAGTCCAGAGTTCCTGTTTTACCCTCAAAGTGATGTGTCGTCTCATTATTGGGGGAAGGATTGATTGCATGCTGTTCCAGTTGACTGCTAGGAGTACAAGCCTATTCGTATGGTTCCTATTCAATGGTCTACAGCATTCATATGCTTGGGAGAATTTAAAAGGTTTCTCGGATTCGGTGATTGTGGTGTCTGCCAGAGTGCTTGGAGTCCTCAGGAAGCACTAGGAGCATCCTTTAACGGAGGTACTCAGTCGGGGTGCCAGGCGATCCGTTACACTTACCATTCAATGTTTTCTTTCTTCTAAAATTTTCTTTTTTTAGCCCCAAAAAAGGGCAAATAAATATCCATAATAACTGACGCAATTAAAAAAAAAAAAAAAAAAAAAACGAGCGCAAAAAATAATAATCCATCTTTACCCGGCGAGGGCTCCGCGCAGACTGAGCACTTATAAAGCTTTGCCCCGCCCTGCAATTAGGCTCAGGGCACTCTGATTGGTGGGTTTAAGCCATCCAATCAGAGTGCTCTGACAGGTAAATGAAGAGACTGACAGGTAAGTCTATACATTTACCTGTCACAGCACTCGGATTGGTTGGTTTTAAATCCACCAATCAGAGTGCTCTGTGTCATTTTACACAGCGTGGGAAAGTTCTTTGGAATTTTCCCACGCTGTGTAATTTGACTCATAACTCTCTGATTGGTGGATTAAGTAACCAATCAGAGAGTTATGAGTCAAATTACACAGCTCAGGGTCCCGGGGGGAGGACATTAGGTCCCCCCCCAATTTGTATTTCGGGCCCCCACCCACCGCTCAGGGGTGGGGGCCAGGGGGAGGACATTAGGTCCTCCCCCCTTACTTTTGTTTAGGGCCCCCACCCACCGCTCAGGGGTGGGGGTCAGGGGTGAGGACATTAGGTCCACTCCCAATTTGTGTTTAGGGCCTCCACCCACCGCTCAGGGGTGGGGGCCAGGGGGAGGACATTAGGTCCCCTCCCAATTTGTATTTAGGGCCCCCACCCACCACTCAGGGGTGGGGGCCAGGGAGGAGGACATTAGGTCCCCCCCTCAGTTTGTATTTAGGGCCCCCACCCACCGCTCAGGGGTGGGGGCCAGGGAGGAGGACATTAGGTCCCCCCCCAATTTGTATTTAGGGCCCCCACCCACCGCTCAGGGGTGGAGGCCAGGGGGGAGGACATTAGGTCCCCCCCCCTTATTCTTGTCTAGGGCCCCCACCCACCGCTCAGGGGTGGAGGCCAGGGGGAGGACATTAGGTCCCAACCCCTTTTTTTACTTTAGGGCCACACCCGCTCAGGGAGGGGGGACCCCTTTTTTTTTTTTAAACAGTGAGCAGCCACAGACTGCTCACTGTTTAATAGACATGCCCCTACTCACAGTATAGCGAGTAGGGGCATAATTTACTAATACTAAGTAATCTTTACTTAGTATCAGTAAATTTGGCTGAAAGACCAATTTAGGTCTTTCAGCCTTTTAGTAGATAGCTCCCTAATACCGTGGGAATTAGGGAGTTATCTACTTATTCATTCCTGTCATTACACTGACTGGCTTAGTAACTTACATTTTATATGAATGTATGTTACTTGATTGTTGTAAGTGTTGCAAATGCTTACAGCTGAATCCTGTCCATGTTTGTATACTTTTTATTTGAAATTGTGTAACATTCTTCTTTCAATGGGTAAGTATATGCGTACTTAGGCAATACTGTGCTTCGGAACTTCGCCACTTTGACACCTCGGAACTTCGGCAACTTCGGAACTTCTGCACTTCAGCTGTTCGGCACTTCGGCACTACTACACTTCAGAAAATCGGTAAGTTCGGCACTTTGGGCCTTCAGCAATTCGGCACTTCGGCAATTCAACTATTCGGATATTCGGAAGCACCCGAATGTCCGAATTACCTGAAATTCGGCCGAATTTTAATTCAGACTGAAACGAATTGCACATGTCTACAGAAAATCTAAAACCCTGAAAAATCTAATGCAAGCAGTGATACCACTGATGTGACAGTGAATATTTTGGGCTAAAAGAGGCGGTGTTAAGTCCTAATAAATTACTGTGCAAACAAGTATAAGCACCTGAAGAAATTTAAATTATAAAAAACACAACCTGTGAGTAACATGTTAAAAATTTACAGTTGGGCAAAAAAGAGGGAGTGTAACATATTCATCTTCAACTTGCAGTATCTGCGCTCAACGGCCATGCGTCAGTGTACCTGACTCCTGCAACATGTTGGTGGACGCCGGACGCTGTTGATCCATGCCAAATTATAACCCCATGTCCGCCCACGGTGGTGACAACATCAGCGTGCGTGTGACATCAAACAGGATAAGCGCGCACGTTCTGGGGTCAAAAGTTTATTTAGGCCAATCAGATGTGTAAAAGGCTTATTTAAACAAATTTTTACTTCTCCTCATTGCCCTGTCATGGTTTCCCTTAGTGGTTGTCCGAGAGTGTGTTCCTGGGCGTTTATTTCTGATTATTGACTTTATTTTGACTTCACTGTATTCTGGTATCCTTGACTTTTGGCTTTCCCTCATTGTTGTGTCTCGTTCTGTGTCCCCGACCTTGGAAAATATTCTTATTATTCTCTGGTATGTTAAGTCCGGCCATTTTAAGACCAGCTAAGACGTAACCTTTTAGTCCTAGGTGTGATACAGTTCTAAGTGCTGGGTCAACTAGTAATCCTGACATTACGACATGGCCATAGATCCAGTCGAACTCTGTCAACACATAGCAGCTTGCGAGAAAAAACTAGAGGAGAATGATCACCGTATGGATCAGTTTTCCCAGGCTTTCAGTATGCGTTTAACCCAAACAGCGTATTTACAGCCTGAGGTTTCTCCGAATATGTTACCTCCGCCTGAGATACCTCCACCTATAGTGCATAAAGCACCTACTATCTCCCTATCTCCTCCCCCGCATTTTGATGGTAATATTAAAAAATGCCAGGGATTTCTGAATCAAATTGAGTACCACTTTGAGGCCTCACCTGGATCTTTTCCCTTGGATAGAGCTAAGATTGGTTACCTAATGAACCAACTTAAGGATAAAGCTTTAGCTAGGCCAATCCGTTATGGGAGAGTAATTGGAGCATTGCACATAATTACGAGGAATTCCTTGAGGAATTCAAATTAACATTTGAACCAATAGGCAGGGAGGATGACGCCTCTACTGCCCTAATGCATATCAAACAAGGAAACTGGTGGTCTGTCTCAGATTATGCAATAGAATTTCACACCTTGGCTTCTGAGGTAAAATGGACTAATAGCGGGTTAATCTCTGCTTTTAAAAAAATATTATCCTAGGCTATTCTGGATAAGATTGCTGCCAAAGATCTACCTAAAAAATTAAATTAATTTATCACATTTGTCATGCAAATTGATAATAGACTTAGAACCAGAGAAACTACCAGAAATAGAACCAGACGTATGTCTATGTCACTAGCTCCTCGGTTCTCCAGACCTGTTGTTCCTGACGTCTCTGTACAGTCCGAACCCGAACCTATGCAGTTGGGGGTCACTAGACTGTCAGAGGCAGAAAAACAATATAGGAGAAAAGAGGGTCTATGCCTATACTGTGGTAAAAAAGGACATATGAGGAGTATATGTCCCATACGTCCGGAAGACTTCCGCACCTAAGAACCCTAAGGGGACAGTTCTTAGGTGTGATGGACACATGCTCTGGGAATAACAAAAATAGATTCCTCCTTGATATTATGGCAAGTGTAACAAGAAGAACTTTTCATGCAAAGACCTGATGGACTCAGGTGCGGCAGGAAACTTCATTGATATACATTTTGTCAAAAAACATTCCATACCTATCAAGGAGAGATCATCACCTCTGGCAGTTGAGGCTATTGACGGGAGCCCTCTCTCTCATCCCTTGATTACCCACGAAACCTTGCCTATTAACATTTCCATTGGTACCATACACAAGGAAGACATAACATTCCAAATAATTGCTTCTCCTTCTTGTCCCATCATATTAGGATTTCCTTGGCTTATTAAGCATAACCCTCATATTGACTGGGCAAAGGGGAAAATATTGGAATGGGGCAAAGACTGTACTGAGAGATGTATGTCGCACATTACCAAAAGAGTGGGCATCATTACCCTACCCACTACTACGTCTCAGGTCTCCGAAGTTCCCACACAATACTGGGAGGTTAAGGAGGTTTTCGTTAAGAGTCAGACCAATATTCTACTTCCTCACAGATCTTATGACTGTTCCATAAATCTGCTACCCGGCGCTATGCCACCCAAGGAAGCAGTATATGCCTTATCACCACAGGAGAGTAGAATAATGGATGATTACATCAAAGATTCATTAAGTAAGGGCCACATATGTAAATCATCCTCACCTGCTGGTGCAGGGTTCTTTTTTTTTATCTAAAACAGATGGAGAATTACACCCATGCATTGCTTGAATACAGGGCATTAAACAAAATCACCATTAAAAATGCCTATCCCATTCCCCTCATTTCCAAATTGTTTGACAGACTCCAAGTCTTTACTAAACTTGACCTCAGGAGTGCATACAATTTGGTAAGGATTAAGGAGAGTCATGAGTGGCAAATGGTATTTAACACTAGAAGCGGACACTATGAGTACCTGGTCATGCCTTTTGGGTTATGCAATGCTCCGGCTGTGTTCCAGGACTTTATTAATGATGTACTCAGGAACTATATATACTCATTTGTCCTAGCTTACCTGGATGATATCCTTATTTATTCCCCTGAACTTCAGACTCGCCACAAACATGTCAAACAAGTGTTGCAAACTTTAATCAAAAATATACGTTATTGAAAACTTGAAAAATGCATCTTTGACCAGACTGAAGTACAGTTTTTATGGGATATAACATTTCTGTGTCTGGTTTTCGGATGGATCCTCATGCATCTGGTTTTCGGATGGATCCTCAAACTAAAGGCTGTTCTACATTGGCCATTGCCCAATGGACTAAAAGCCATCCAAAGATTTATTGGGTTTGCTAATTATTACAGGAGATTTATCAAAGGGTTCTCTTCTGTGATAGCCTCCATCACCAAAATGACATGTAAGGGCGCTAGTTGTAGAATATGTTCTAAGGAAGCTAGAGAAGCGTTTGAAACTCTTAAGAAATTGTTTGCTTCAGCTGATATTTTGGTACAACCCGATACTAGCAAGACCTTCATACTGGAGGTTGATGCCTCCAAAATGTAACATATTCATCCTCACCTTGCGATATCTGCGCTCAGCGGCCTTGTGTAAGTGTTAGAAGAAAGAAAAGAGAGATGTTAAGGACTCTAAAGTAGAAAAAAGTCTTCCAGGCTTCTTTTCACCTATTTCCCTAAAAGAATGAACAGAAAAAACGGGAGAGGAATTGTCAGGTATTCAGAAAATTAATTACCAAGAGACTTCCCAAGAAGCAGGGCTACAATCTGAAGAAGGAGTAATTAGGAAAGAATTCTTGAAACAATATTTAACAAATATGGCTCTAACTCTTAAAGAAGAAATAGCACACAGCTCTGTAGAAACCAAAATGGATATTAACATCATGGCAGTATGAATTTCTTTATTAGAGGAAAAAATAACTAATATGGGTTTACAATATACAATTCTAAAAGAAAATAACATAAAATTATTCAAAAAGGTCAAAGGTTTTGAATAAAAACCAAGAGAATTAGAGGATCGGTTAAGGAGATCAAATCTGCGATTTCGTAACATGCAAGAATACATCACACATGATAAGATCAAAGATCTTTATAGAAGAGATGTACAAGAAAATTGAACCAGAAGCTGACCCATACAAATTTAAAATGAAAGAATTCATAGGAATTCATAGGACGTTATTGTAAACTTTCACTCTTATTCATTCAAAGAAAAAATTGGGAGAGTTATTAGAGATAAATCCATACTGGAAGACAAGTTCAAAGATATCTGTGTATATAAAGATTTCTCATACCAGACACGAACATGGCGGAGTAGTCTTGCACAAACTCTGATCACATTGAGAGACAAAAATATACAATATCAATGGGGTTAACCAAACAAGTTAAAAGTCTATTGGAAGAATCAACAGGAAACTTTTGAGTCCCCAGAGGATTTATTAAAATGGATGAAACTCGTAAATATAAGTGGTTAAAAGGGTAGAATAGAGTGTAATAGGGAAAAAAGGGAAGGAATTTTTTTTTGAGAATTAGGGCGAGGATTGGGAGGGGGCAGTGTTTAGAAAGTAATAAAAAAAATGGGGAGTGGAAATAGTAATGGCACTTTTCACATAGAAACCTTTATATATTTATTAGATATATAATTCACATAAAAGAAGGAGAAAGGACATTTTAAGACCGTATGACAATTAAAATAGGATTACTAAAATTTAATGCACATAGAAAGAGGATATAATAAACACTTTAAAAGAAACAGTTGGGGAGAAATTAATGTCATTCTGGATGAATAGCCCAACTAATTAAATTTAAATTAGATAAATGAAACACATATAAGATGAAGAGTAAGAGATATAAAGAACACACAAGAAACCGGGATTATTATTTTAATTTTGTTTATTTTTCAAATTTTTTTCCTCCTTTCCTTCCCTCTTCTTCGTGTCTCTTTTCCTCCCTCTCCCTTGGCGTCTTCTCTTCCCCCCTAGTCTAAGCCCTTCTTCCCACCACCCCTCCCCTTTAAAGGGGGAGGGCAGGGGGAGGGGCATGGTGGGAACGACGCAGAGGTAGGGAAGATGTCTGGTGGAGGGGGTGGAGAGTTGCAGAGAATTTATCCTGGATCTGAAGGGAAAATTAGCTCTGACACCTCCAGGCACTGGACGACACTCAGTCCTGGGAACTCTCGAACCGAATGGGGAATTAGTTCTAGTCCTTACAAGGACTTTCCCCGTTGAATCTCCTGCAAGTTGGAACAGCAGACACAGGTGCAAATCTTCTTTCCCTCCAATAACTGGACGACACACAGTTTTGGAGTGTAAGCAAGAATCTCCAGTTTAATGGGACACACTGGCCTTTTATTCAATGTTCTAGGCCAGAGGACCTGATGGGGCACAGGAACACAAAGGACAGACACAAATCAGAACAAACATACAGTCTGTGACATGCCCCAAGTCCTGTAAGTAACTCAATTATCTCCAGGCAGAAAAAACACATTTTCACAAAGTTCAGAAAGTACCCCAAAATCCAACACATCCCCTGATAGCTCCGATCTGGGTGAACAACATATCCAAAAATCACCCAGATTGGTTCAGGGGTTCAGGAATTTCCTGGAAGTCATAGTTTTGACCGACCGCAAGCATGGCTCCTCTGGCCTAGAACTCTCCAGGAAACTCATTGGAGACAATGTGATAGAGTCAATTTTAGAGGCAAAAATTTCCCCAAGACAATCAAAGCATCTCACAATGCTAAAAAAAAAAAAAAGTGGAGGGTTGCTATAATATTCTCAAAATAAGTATTAGTAGAAATAGAGTACCAGGTGATAGAACAAGAGGGAAGATATATTGTTTTTGTATGTAAAATTAATTAAACAATATACACGTTGGTCAATCTATATCTACCTAATACAAATCCAATTCCAACTTTGAAAAAAATCTTTGATATTATAGACAATATAAAAATGTATAATTATAGAAGGTGATTTTATTGGCACTCGATCCAAATATCGATAAAAAAAAACAATTAAAGGACAAACAATGGATAAACGAATATGTAAACAAGCTAATGCATTATCAAGTATTCGAAATAAAGAAATATTTATTCGATATATGGTGTGTGCTACATCCTGATCAAAGAGATTTTACTCATTTTTAGAAAGTACATTTGTCTATTTCCAGGATAGATATGTTATGGGGAGATGGGCAACTAACAGAAAATGTAAATAAAATTTCATAAAAAGAAATTAAAAATAATACTTGGTCAGATCCTGATTTTCTTATGTGGAATCTGAAAGACAAAGCAGGAAATAGGAAATATTCTACATGGCATATAAACGACTATCTATTATATGATAAATCAAACATCAAATTAAATAAATAAATAATTCAATATTACTTTTTAGAAAATAATCCTAAGGATACATCTCCCACAATAAATTGGTGTGCGTTCAAATCCGATTTAAGAGGGCATCTGATAAAACTTAATACTCAGCTAAAAAAAGAGGAGAAAGATTAGCACAATTATATATAAAATGTAATCAAATAGCTAATACAAACAAATTAGAAGAATCAGACAGGTATCAATCAGAATTGAGGGAGGTACAAAAACTCATAAATAAAAAATTAAGAGAAAACATGATTAAAAGTATGGAAAAACTTAAAATATTATAGCAAAGGGAATAAAGCAGGCAAAATACTCTCTGCACAATAAAAAAAAAAAAAAAGCAAAGTTTGAATCGGAGATAATAAGAAATGGAAACACCAGAACACCAGAAAACATAGGTCAACGTATTACAGCTCTCTGTATGATCTAAAAGAGGCAAACGATAAATCAAATATAAAGAGCTATTTAATAAGAGCTAATTTAAATAAAATAGCAGAGTTCCAAAGAAACGATTTGAACCATCCTATAGCTAAACTGGAAATTGAGAATGAGATAAAAAAAATGAGAAAATAAAGACACCGGGCCCAGATGGTCTTAGTAATTTATTTTATAACACTTTCAAAGACCAATTAGTAGAACAACTGACTTAAGCCTTAAATTATACTGTCTCACAAGTGTCTTTCCCTACTGAAATGCTACAAGCTAATCTATTACCAATCCTAAAATAAGGGAAAAATTAAACAGCAGTTGAAAGCTTTAGGCCAATTTCTTTAATTAATGGAGATACCAAAATATTCTCTGCAATTTTAGCTAATAGATTGAAGGATATATTGAGTACTATAATACATTGAGATCAAATTGTTTTTGTACCAGGAAAAAGTGCCTCATAATACAAGGAGAATAATTTACATTATTATTGATTCTGTCACAAGAAAAAAAAAGTCCCCATGCTGACCCTTTCAATTGATGCTGAGAAAGCGTTCAACAGGGTCAGCAGGGAATTTATGAGTCAATCATTACAACAATTTGGGATCTAGGTTTGGATACATCGGGCCATTACGGCTATATATGTGTCAGGATCGGGACAGGGATCCAACACGCAGAGTACAAAGAGTGGAAAGGTACGTATACCGGGCCTTAGAATGGCCGGACTAACGTACCGAGAGTAAAGAATAGTCAGAGACAAGCCGAGGTCGAGGGAACGAGAAGACAGATAAGCGAGAGACAAGCCGGGTCAAGGGATAACAGAGAAGCAGGGTAGTACAACGAGCCGAGTCAAAACCAAAAGAGCAAACTAGAATACCAGAGCACTGAGTGACTAGACAAGCTAGAACCACGACAGGGCAATGAGCTGAAGTAAGGAGTAAGCTTAAATACCCTGGCTCTGGATGGAAATCACGCCTCTGACAAGTACCGATTGGATATCGGACACTTGAGTGACAGATCGCTCGTGATAGCGTCATGACGTCACGTATTGAGCGTCCTGCTAGAAAAGGACGTGGATTCCTCGCGGCCGGTGTTTAAGTGACTGGATGAACCGCGAGGAACGGAGGAAACCGCTCGCCTGGACGGATACACCACCAAGTCTCTACCTCCCTTAGAGGTAGAGGCCTCAGGTACCCTGACAGTACCCCCCCTCTCAGATACGCCCACCGGGCGGAATGAACCGGGGCGAGATGGGAAGCGGAGGTGAAATGCTCTGCGAAGGCGAGAAGCATGGACGTCCTCCTGAGGTACCCAACTCCTCTCCTCAGGACCATATCCCCTCCAGTTGACCAGATATTGCAATTTTCCCCTTGAAATTCTGGAGTCAATGATGGAGCTGACCTCGTACTCCTCCCGACCCTCCACCTGAACAGGACGAGGCGAGGGGACCTTAGAGGAGAATTTGTTGCAAATGAGGGGTTTCAACAAGGAGACATGAAAAGAGTTAGGAATGCGCAAGGCAGGTGGCAGAGCAAGGCGATACGCAACCGGATTGATACGAGTGAGAACCCTGTAAGGGCCTATGTAGCGAGGAGCAAATTTCATGGATGGAACTTTTAGGCGAATATTCTTAGTACTCAACCATACCCTATCCCCAGGAACAAAAACAGGAGCCGCTCTTCTATGTTTGTCAGCGTGTTTCTTGAACAGCGAGGAACTATGTAATAGAATTTGCCGAGTCTGATCCCATAATTTCTTCAGATTGGCGACATGATCATCAACCGACGGTATCCCCTGAGAAGAGGAAACCGAAGGAAAAATCGAAGGATGAAAGCCATAGTTCATGAAGAAAGGGCTAGAGCGAGTTGAATCGCAAACAAGGTTATTGTGTGCGAACTCCGCCCAAGGAATCAGACCGACCCAATCGTCCTGGTGTTCGGAAACAAAGCAACGCAGATACTGTTCGATCTTTTGATTAGTACGTTCAGCAGCTCCGTTAGACTGAGGGTGATAGGCAGAGGAGAAGTTCAATTTGATGCCCATTTGAGAACAAAAGGATCTCCAGAAACGTGAGACAAATTGAGAACCTCTATCAGAAACAATCTCTGAAGGAATCCCATGTAGGCGAAAAACTTCTCTCGCAAAAATCTCCGCCAATTCAGGAGAAGTCGGAAGTTTAGGTAATGGCACGAAATGGGCCATCTTAGTAAATCTATCCACCACCGTGAGAATAACAGTCTGTCTTTTGGAAGCAGGCAAATCAACGATAAAGTCTATGGACAAACAGGACCAAGGTTTCTCAGGAATGTCCAAGGGGTGTAACAGGCCACATGGGGATGCATGAGGTAGTTTAGTCTTGGCACAAGTCTCACAAGCTGCGACGAACTCCTCAATATCTTTTCGAAGTGAAGGCCACCAGAAATCCTTGGATATCAGAGAGTATGTCTTGCGAATACCAGGATGACCAGCTATTTTACTTTCATGAAAACATTGTAAGAGCTCCAGTTGAAGTTCAGGAGGAACAAAGTTTCTTCCCTCAGGAGTGTTTCCGGGAGCTAGATGTTGTGACTTCAAGATCTGGTCAAGTAGCGGAGAATGAATTTTGAGACTGGTATTAGCAATAATATTGCATTTGGGTACAATGGAAGACAAAAGTGGTTCAACTGAAGCAGAGGGTTCATATTGGCGAGATAGCGCATCGGCTTTAGAATTCTTTGACCCAGGTCTGTAAGTCAGAACGTAATTGAAATGGGTAAGAAACAACGACCAACGAGCCTGCCTGGAGGACAGGCGCTTGGCCTCTCCGATATAGGACAAGTTTTTGTGGTCTGTCAGAATGGTAACAGGATGTAATGTACCTTCCAACAAATGTCTCCATTCTTTCAAAGCCTTGATAACCGCTAGTAATTCTCTGTCACCAATGTCATACCTGCTTTCAGTACCGGTCAATTTTTTAGAGAAAAATCCACATGGATGTAATGGTTTATCAACACCCAACCTTTGAGATAGAACAGCACCTAAACCAGTCTCTGATGCGTCTACCTCGAGCAAAAAAGGCAGAGAAGTGTCAGGGTGAACTAAAATTGGAGCGGAAGCGAAAAGCTCCTTGAGAGTCTTGAACGCAAGGAGAGCTTCAGTAGTCCAATTCTTAGTATCAGCCCCCTGTTTGGTCATGTTAGTGATAGGTGCAATAATGGAAGAATAGCCCTTAATAAAGCGCCTATAATAATTGGAAAAGCCAATAAATCTCTGTATGGCTTTAAGACCTGTGGGTAAAGGCCACTCTAGAATGGATTGGAGCTTATCCGGATCCATCTTAAATCCCTCCCCAGAGATCACATAGCCGAGAAAGGTTACCTGGGTTTGATCAAAGCTACATTTCTCCAACTTGCAGTACAAGCCATGCTGGAGAAGCTTGTGCAAAACCCTCCTGACTTGCTTGTGATGAATCTCAATCTCACTAGAATGAATGAGTATATCATCTAGGTATACAATGACGCACTCTTGCTGAAATTCCCTAAGAACCTCGTTTATCAGATCTTGGAATACCGCTGGCGCATTGCATAACCCAAAAGGCATAACAGTATATTCATAGTGACCATATCGAGTATTGAATGCCGTCATCCACTCATGTCCCTGCTGGATTCTCACCAAGTTATATGCCCCTCTGAGGTCTAACTTGGTGAAAATTGTAGAGCCCTTCAAACGATCGAAGAGTTCGGTGATCAAGGGAATCGGGTAGGCATTTTTAATGGTTATCTTATTCAAGCCTCGATAATCAATACAAGGTCTCAAAGAACCATCTTTCTTTTTAACAAAAAAAAATCCAGCCCCGGCAGGGGAGGAGGACCTCCTGATGAATCCCTTGTCTAAATTCTCGTGAATATATTCCTCTAGGACTGAGTTCTCCTTTATAGATAATGGGTATACATGACCTCTGGGAGGCATGGTACCAGGGAGTAGGTTAATTTTGCAATCAAAGGACCTGTGTGGGGGTAAGGTATCGGCTTTCTTTTTGTCAAATACTGCCTTTAAATCTAGATACTGAGGCGGAATTTGTGTCTCTGTAGGATTGTCAGAGGTATTCGATGTATTAGTTAATCCAAGAGGTAAGACCTTCCGCAAGCATTTTTCTTGACAATTCTCTCCCCACGAAACTATCTCCCCTGATTCCCAATTAATAATAGGGTTGTGTCTCCTCAGCCAGGAGTACCCCAGGACTATGGGAATAGACGGAGAAGAGATGAGCATTAAGGATATATCCTCTTTATGCAGGATGCCAACAGTCAAGTTAATCGGTATGGTCTCATGGAAAATAACAGGCTCAAGTAACGGTCTACCATCGATGGCCTCGACAGCCAGAGGTGTCTCTTTTAACTGGGATGGAATAGCATGCTTGGCAGCAAAACCCTGATCTATAAAGCTCTCAGCAGCTCCAGAATCGATTAGTGCCATAGTCTTAACTACTCCCTTCTCCCACTTTAAAGAAACGGGTAACACAAGCCTGAGCTCCTTGTAGTTGTGAATAGAGGACAAAGTAGAAACACCCAAGGCCTGTCCTCTAGAGGAACTTAGGTGCGAGCGTTTCCCGAACGATTGGGACAATTTAGGCGTAAATGACCCCTGACTCCACAATACATACATAAACCCTCCCTTCTCCTGTACTGTCTCTCCCTTTCAGTGAGATGAGTACTGCCTATCTGCATAGGTTCAGGAATACGTAAGTCTTCGAACTCAGAGATTTGAAAGGTAGGCGCTAGTTTAAAGGAGGGTCTACGGGTCCTATCTCGAGTGTTCTGCCTCTCTCTTAAGCGTTCATCAATACGAGATATAAAAGAAATTAAATCCTCCAAATTTTCAGGGAGTTCTCTAGTAGCGACCTCGTCAAGAATTACATCTGATAACCCATTCAGAAACACATCTATATAAGCCTGTTCGTTCCACTTAACTTCTGCCGCCAAGGATCTGAACTCTAGTGCATAATCCACAAGTGTTCGATTGTCCTGTTTAAGGCGCAACATTAATCTAGCTGCATTGACCTTTCTGCCAGGAGGGTCAAAAGTTCTTCTAAACGCAGCTACAAAGGCATTATAATTATAGACTAGTGGATTATCATTCTCCCATAAAGGATTGGCCCATCTCAAAGCTTTTTCAATGAGCAGAGTAATAATAAATCCAACCTTTGCTCTATCTGTAGGATAAGAGCGGGGTTGTAATTCGAAATGGATGCTAATCTGGTTTAGAAAGCCACGACACTTCTCCGGTGACCCGCCATAACGTACTGGTGGGGTAATACGGGAAGAAGCACCTACAGTGGCTACCTCTAGACCTGAGACTGCAGGAGAGATAGAAGGAGTACGTGTCTCCTCAGGTGGATTACTAGCACGAGACAAAAGTGCCTGTAGTGCCAAAGCCATCTGATCCATCCTATGTTCCATGGCGTCAAACCTGGGATCCGAAGAACCAAGCTGACTGTTTGTACCTGCAGGATCCATTGGCCCTGTCGTAATGTCAGGATCGGGACAGGGATCCAACACGCAGAGTACAAAGAGTGGAAAGGTACGTATACCGGGCCTTAGAATGGCCGGACTAACGTACCGAGAGTAAAGAATAGTCAGAGACAAGCCGAGGTCGAGGGAACGAGAAGACAGATAAGCGAGAGACAAGCCGGGTCAAGGGATAACAGAGAAGCAGGGTAGTACAACGAGCCGAGTCAAAACCAAAAGAGCAAACTAGAATACCAGAGCACTGAGTGACTAGACAAGCTAGAACCACGACAGGGCAATGAGCTGAAGTAAGGAGTAAGCTTAAATACCCTGGCTCTGGATGGAAATCACGCCTCTGACAAGTACCGATTGGATATCGGACACTTGAGTGACAGATCGCTCGTGATAGCGTCATGACGTCACGTATTGAGCGTCCTGCTAGAAAAGGACGTGGATTCCTCGCGGCCGGTGTTTAAGTGACTGGATGAACCGCGAGGAACGGAGGAAACCGCTCGCCTGGACGGATACACCACCAAGTCTCTACCTCCCTTAGAGGTAGAGGCCTCAGGTACCCTGACAATATGTTGTGAAGATATTTATGGGGTGATAAATATTAAAAATAATATTTTCATAAAACTTATCAAAAATGTATTTAATAATTTTTATTATATAAAAAATTGATATATTGGCACTGTTTCCCTCTTCGCTTTGTCCTTACTTTTTAAAGGAGAAAATTCTCTGCACGTCACTAGTTGATGGGACCAATAGGGAACTGTGGACATGTCTTCCCTACAGACTATCATCTAGATTTTGGGCAGTAGATGGCACAATTATATCACCGAAAATTCTTGTCAGGGGGTACATTTACCTTTTTGTATAATGGGTTAACTGAATTTCGTAAGGCGTTTGACGTCACCTGGTTATCTTTTTATGGCTACTATTCGTCACAGAAGCTATCATCTTCAAAGGGTTTTTCCAGTCTAAGTGTCTGGTTAACACCTTTAAATTTAGATTTCTGACACATCTTAAACTCTTCTTCACCTCTCCTTGCAATGCAACTTTGTAAGATTCCGTTTTTTTTAGAAAGTAAAATTAATTACTTAGTGTTATCTGTCATTAGTGTCTGGTTCTCTTGTGTGAAACTGTGTAGTTAGTATTATTTATATATGTCTATTACACATATTCCACTAACGTTAGTAAACAACATGACATTTCTTCATTGATATTCTATCCATGAATATTCTATATTATTAACATAGTACTAATTATATTTGATTAATATAATAATAGTAAGTTATATGTGGATAGTGTGTATCTGAATGAATAGAGTTATAGTAAGATACAATTGTGTCTGTCTTAGCCTTGTAATACAAAATAGAGTCACCTCTGTTCTGATGGTGACTTACAGTATACACTTTTAATTTCTATCTTAACACAAAATGTCTGCCAGTATAAATATACTGACAATATACAACACCTTTAGCAAGAGTAGTGGGATTTATGTTCAAATTGGTTTTCGCTTAGTAATGGTACTAGGCAGGGATGTCCCCCTGTCTCCACGCCTTGATATTATGTCCATCAAGTCCTTTTCTAATAGTATAAGAAATAATAAAAACATCAAGGGATATAGATGTAAAGAAGGGGAAAAAAAATTCATATGTATGCGGATGATCTACTGATTACAATTTCAGAGCCGAACAAGTCACTAGAATATTTATGAAAGAGATAGACGAATATGGATAAGTAGCAAACTATAAAATTAACATCAATAAAACAACAATAATGTATCTTAATTTAGATAATAGTTTAAAAACAACATATTAGATCTAAATATAACTTTACTTGGATGAAAAAAATATATGCCTTATTTAGGAATAGAATTAGGAAGGGATTTAAATAATATTAGAGAAATCAACTTCTTGTCACTCCTCTGTCACACAGACCATTTGTTAAAGAACTGGATAAATATAGAAACATCTTGGATGGGAAGAATTCATATAATTAATTCATATAATCTCCCCAAATGGCAATACTGTCAGGATCGGGACAGGGATCCAACACGCAGAGTACAAAGAGTGGAAAGGTACGTATACCGGGCCTTAGAATGGCCGGACTAACGTACCGAGAGTAATAGAGAATAGTCAGAGACAAGCCGAGGTCGAGGGAACGAGAAGACAGATAAGCGAGAGACAAGCCGGGTCAAGGGAGAACAGAGAAGCAGGGAAGTACAACAAGCCGAGTCAAAACCAAATAGAGCAAACTAGAATACCAGAGCACTGAGTGACTAGACAAGCTAGAACCACGACAGGGCAATGAGCTGAAGTGAGAAGTAAGCTTAAATACCCTGGCTCTGGATGGTAATCACGCCTCTGACAAGTACCGATTGGATATCGGACACTTGAGTGACAGGTCGCTCGTGATAGCGTCATGACGTCACGTATTGAGCGTCCTGCTAGAAAAGGACGTGGATTCCTCGCGGCCGGTGTTTAAGTGACTGGATGAACCGCGAGGAACGGAGGAAACAGCTCGCCTGGACGGATAAACCACCAAGTCTCTACCTCCCTTAGAGGTAGAGGCCTCAGGTACCCTGACAGTACCCCCCCTCTCAGATACGCCCACCGGGCGGAATGAACCGGGGCGAGATGGGAAGCGGAGGTGAAATGCTCTGCGAAGGCGAGAAGCATGAACGTCCTCCTGAGGTACCCAACTCCTCTCCTCAGGACCATATCCCCTCCAGTTGACCAGATATTGCAATTTTCCCCTTGAAATTCTGGAGTCAATGATGGAGCTGACCTCGTACTCCTCCCGACCCTCCACCTGAACAGGACGAGGTGAGGAGACCTTAGAGGAGAATTTGTTGCAAATAAGAGGTTTCAACAAGGAGACATGAAAGGAGTTAGGAATGCGTAAGGCAGGTGGCAGAGCAAGGCAATACGCAACCGGATTGATACGAGTGAGAACCCTGTAAGGACCTATGTAACGAGGAGCAAATTTCATAGATGGAACTTTTAGGCGAATATTCTTGGTACTCAACCATACCCTATCCCCAGGAACAAAAACAGGAGCCGCTCTTCTATGCTTGTCAGCGTGTTTCTTGAACAGTGAGGAACTATGTAATAGAATTTGCCGAGTCTGATCCCATAAATTCTTCAGGTTGGCGACATGATCATCAACCGACGGTATCCCCTGAGAAGAGGAAACCGAAGGAAAAATCGAAGGATGAAAGCCATAGTTCATGAAGAAAGGGCTAGAGCGAGTTGAATCGCAAACAAGGTTATTGTGTGCGAACTCCGCCCAAGGAATCAGACCGACCCAATCGTCCTGGTGTTCGGAAACAAAGCAACGTAGATACTGTTCGATCTTTTGATTAGTACGTTCAGCAGCTCCGTTAGACTGAGGGTGATAGGCAGAGGAGAAGTTCAATTTGATGCCCATTTGAGAACAAAAGGATCTCCAGAAACGTGAGACAAATTGAGAACCTCTATCAGAAACAATCTCTGAAGGAATCCCATGTAGGCGAAAAACCTCCCTCGCAAAAATCTCCGCCAATTCAGGAGAAGTCGGAAGTTTAGGTAATGGCACGAAATGGGCCATCTTAGTAAATCTATCCACCACCGTGAGAATAACAGTCTGTCTCTTGGAAGCAGGCAAATCAACGATAAAGTCTATGGACAAACAGGACCAAGGTTTCTCAGGAATGTCCAAGGGGTGTAACAGGCCACATGGAGATGCATGAGGTAGTTTAGTCTTGGCACAAGTCTCACAAGCTGCGACGAACTCCTCAATATCTTTACGAAGTGAAGGCCACCAGAAATCCTTGGATATCAGAGAGTATGTCTTGCGAATACCAGGATGACCAGCTATTTTACTTTCGTGAAAGCATTGTAAGAGCTCCAGTTGAAGTTCAGGAGGAACAAAGTTTCTTCCCTCAGGAGTGTTTCCAGGAGCTAGATGTTGTGACTTCAAGATCTGGTCAAGTAGCGGAGAATGAATTTTGAGACTGGTATTAGCAATAATATTGCATTTGGGTACAATGGAGGACAACAGTGGTTCAACTGAGGCAGAGGGCTCATATTGGCGAGATAGCGCATCGGCTTTAGAATTCTTTGACCCAGGTCTGTAAGTCAGAACGTAATTGAAATGGGTAAGAAACAACGACCAACGAGCCTGCCTGGAGGACAGACGTTTGGCCTCTCCGATATAAGACAAGTTTTTGTGGTCTGTCAGAATGGTAACAGGATGTAAAGTACCTTCCAATAAATGTCTCCACTCTTTCAAAGCCTTGATAACCGCTAGTAATTCTCTGTCACCAATGTCATACCTGCTCTCAGTACCGGTCAATTTTTTAGAGAAAAATCCACATGGATGTAATGGTTTATCAACACCCAACCTTTGAGATAGGACAGCACCTAAACCCGTCTCTGATGCGTCTACCTCAAGTAAAAAAGGCAGAGAAGTGTCGGGGTGGACTAAAATTGGAGCGGAAGCGAAAAGCTCCTTGAGAGTTTTGAACGCCAGGAGAGCTTCAGTAGTCCAATTCTTAGTATCAGCCCCCTGTTTGGTCATGTTAGTGATAGGTGCGATAATGGAAGAATAGCCCTTAATAAAGCGCCTATAATAATTAGAAAAACCAATAAATCTCTGTACGGCTTTAAGACCTTTGGGTAAAGGCCACTCTAGAATGGATTGGAGCTTATCCGGATCCATCTTAAATCCCTCCCCAGAGATCACATAGCCGAGAAAGGTTACCTGGGTTTGATCAAAGCTACATTTCTCCAACTTGCAGTACAAGCCATGCTGGAGAAGCTTGTGCAAAACCCTCCTGACTTGCTTGTGATGAATCTCAATGTCACTAGAATGAATGAGTATATCATCTAGGTATACAATGACGCAATCTTGCTGAAATTCCCTGAGAACCTCATTTATCAGATCCTGGAATACAGCTGGTGCATTGCATAACCCAAAAGGCATAACAGTATATTCATAGTGACCATATCGAGTATTGAATGCCGTCATCCACTCATGTCCCTGCTGGATTCTCACCAAGTTATATGCCCCTCTGAGGTCTAACTTGGTGAAAATTGTAGAGCCCTTCAAACGATCGAAGAGTTCGGTAATCAAGGGGATTGGATAGGCATTTTTAATGGTTATCTTATTTAGGCCTCGATAATCAATACAAGGTCTCAAAGAACCATCCTTCTTTTTAACAAAAAAAAATCCAGCCCCAGCAGGGGAGGAGGACCTTCTAATGAATCCCTTGTCTAAATTTTCGTGAATATACTCCTCTAGAACTGAGTTCTCTTTCGTAGATAACGGGTATACATGACCTCTGGGTGGCATGGTACCAGGGAGTAGGTTAATTTTGCAATCAAAGGACCTGTGTGGCGGTAAGGTATCGGCTTTCTTTTTGTCAAATACAGCCTTTAAATCTAGATACTGAGACGGAATTTGTGTCTCTGTAGAATTATCAGAGTTAGCCGCTGTATTGGTTAAGCCGAGAGGTGAGACTTTCCGCAAGCACTTCTCTTGACAATTCTGTCCCCACGAAACTATCTCCCCTGACTCCCAATTAATAATAGGGTTATGTCTCCTCAACCAGGAGTACCCCAGCACTATGGGAATAGACGGAGAAGAAATGAGCAGTAAGGATATGTCTTCTCTATGTAGGATGCCAACAGTTAAGTTAATCGGTATGGTCTCATGGGAGATAACAGGCTCAAGTAACGGTCTCCCATCGATGGCCTCAACGGCCAGTGGTGTCTCTTTTAACTGGGATGGAATAGCATGCTTGGCAGCAAAACCCTGATCTATAAAGCTCTCAGCAGCTCCAGAATCGATTAGTGCCATAGTCTTAACTACTCCCTTCTCCCACTTTAAAGAAACGGGTAACAGAAGCCTGAGCTCTTTGTAGTTGTGAATAGAGGACAAAGTAGAGACACCCAAGGCCTGTCCCCTAGAGGAACTTAGGTGCGAGCGTTTCCCGAACGATTGGGACAGTTTAGGCGTAAATGACCCTTGACTCCACAATACATACATAAGCCCTCCCTTCTCCTGTACTGTCTCTCACTCTCTGTGAGATGAGTACTGCCTATCTGCATAGGTTCAGAAATACGTAAGTCCTCGAACTCAGAAGTTTGAAAAGTAGGCGCTAGTTTAAAGAAGGGTCTACGGGTCCTATCTCGAGTGTTCAGCCTCTCTCTTAAGCGTTCATCAATACGAGATATAAAAGAAATTAAATCCTCCAAATTTTCAGGGAGTTCTCTAGTAGCGACCTCGTCAAGAATTACATCTGATAACCCATTCAGAAACACATCTATATAAGCCTGTTCGTTCCACTTAACTTCTGCCGCCAAGGACCTGAACTCTAGTGCATAATCCACAAGTGTTCGATTGTCTTGTCTAAGGCGCAACAGTAATCTAGCTGCATTGACCTTCCTACCAGGGGGGTCAAAAGTTCTTCTAAACGCAGCTACAAAGGCATTATAATTATAGACTAGTGGGTTATCATTCTCCCATAAAGGATTGGCCCATATTAAAGCTTTTTCAATGAGTAGAGTGATAATGAATCCAACCTTCGCTCTATCAGTAGGATAAGAGCGGGGTTGTAATTCGAAATGGATGCTAATCTGGTTTAGAAAGCCACGACACTTCTCCGGTGACCCGCCATAACGTACTGGTGGGGTAATACGGGAAGAAGCACCTACAGTGGCTACCTCTAGACCTGAGACTGCAGGAGAAATAGAAGGAGTACGTGTCTCCTCAGGTGGGTTACTAGCACGAGACAAAAGTGCCTGTAGTGCTAGGGCCATCTGATCCATCCTATGCTCCATGGCGTCAAACCTGGGATCAGAAGAACCAAGCTGACTGTTTGTACCTGCAGGATCCATTGGCCCTGTCGTAATGTCAGGATCGGGACAGGGATCCAACACGCAGAGTACAAAGAGTGGAAAGGTACGTATACCGGGCCTTAGAATGGCCGGACTAACGTACCGAGAGTAATAGAGAATAGTCAGAGACAAGCCGAGGTCGAGGGAACGAGAAGACAGATAAGCGAGAGACAAGCCGGGTCAAGGGAGAACAGAGAAGCAGGGAAGTACAACAAGCCGAGTCAAAACCAAATAGAGCAAACTAGAATACCAGAGCACTGAGTGACTAGACAAGCTAGAACCACGACAGGGCAATGAGCTGAAGTGAGAAGTAAGCTTAAATACCCTGGCTCTGGATGGTAATCACGCCTCTGACAAGTACCGATTGGATATCGGACACTTGAGTGACAGGTCGCTCGTGATAGCGTCATGACGTCACGTATTGAGCGTCCTGCTAGAAAAGGACGTGGATTCCTCGCGGCCGGTGTTTAAGTGACTGGATGAACCGCGAGGAACGGAGGAAACAGCTCGCCTGGACGGATAAACCACCAAGTCTCTACCTCCCTTAGAGGTAGAGGCCTCAGGTACCCTGACAAATACATGTTTAGGATGATTCCTCAAAATTTTTCAGATTGGTGGATAAGTTTGATTCAGAAGAGTATTACAAACTTCATCTGGCGACCGAATCTTGCCATCTAAAGAATCGAAGTTCTCTGCTATGGCAAACAGAGGACTCGAATAAGATATTAATGGCCAGAAACTCCAGCACTGTATTAGATCATTTTATCGGTTACTGGATTAGATTGAAAAGCAAATGTGGTATATTAACCCCTTAAGGACGGCGTGCATGCTATGCTGTCTTTGGGTACCCGGCTCTAAACGCCGGGGGGCGGCATAGCATGTCCCCGCAGTCCTTTCTACTTACCCGGTTGCCGGCGATCCCACGCCCACAATTGCGGTGTGGGGACCCACCTGGCAGCCCAGAGAGTCCCCCTCCGTCCGTTTCGGCCTCCCTGGCCATGTCATCGCTAGGTCATTGTCCATGTCAATGCCAGCAGTGGGAGTGCCTGTAATGACAGGTACTCCCCCTGCTGCCTGAAACCCCCCCCCAAAAAAAACAGTTTAAAACAGTTTAAAATTAAATTATATATACTTAGATCATATATATATATTTATTATATATATGATCTAAGAATATATATATATATATATATATATATATATATATATATATATATATATATATATACACATACTGTGGCGGAACCAACCTCGCCACTGGCCACTGGAGGAGCCTGGTCGCCTGCTTCCTGCCACTGGACTATGGCCCCATGTTTAATACTGTTCTTTTTCCCTGCAGAAAGGCTGGTTCGTGCCTTTCTGCGGACTGTTAAAGTCACGAACACCGCTGAGCCGCCGACCTCCCTTCTCCTACCTGCAGTCAATTATCCGAACACCGGTCCATTCAGTACTTTACTGTTTAAACCATGCTACCCCAGATAGCCATGCCATGGAGCCCAGCCGTATACTGAAAGACTGTATGAAAGACTTTGGCTCCATGGCGATTGAACTGTATGTATGTGATCTGAGCGCCATCCGGTAATAATGTGCGTTTAGATCTAAGCTATCTGGGGATATGTAGAATGTGTATGTTCTATGTGATAAATGTAACAGTATGTATTTTTTTTTTTTTAATTCTTTATTTTTTCTGTGCATCAAAGCATTAACATAAGCACTTGCGATGCCACGACAGCATGGTCAAGTTAGACAATAACATACATAACGTTGTAAAGCATGGCTTGTATAAACTTTGCACAATTTTAAAATGTTGGGTGGAGATAAATGTAGGTTAAACATGTCTAGATTAACGATTAGAAGAGAGGTACTTTGCTATACATACTCATAGACATGGTGAGAAATGATATGGTAAACATGCTTGTGTTGTCGTAAACTATGCTATCTTTCCATGCATGTAATCTGGGCACTCATCGAGCACTAGCGTACAGAGTATACGACCACATAAAAGTTTAACTCAATATGCTAACATTTGCTTTATTCCTTATGTAACTAGCTAGACCCAGAGGAAGTTTTAGTGACAAGACTGGGCTGCTCATGCTAACGACAATATCCACTATATTTAAGCCTGTTAGTGCGTAAAATAGATTAGGTAGGTAAGTGAATAGGCAGGCATTACTGAGTGGTTAGTACAATTAACACAAGGTTAAGTTAGCCTCTAGGCTAGTGTTTTATTAATGTGCCTCTTGTGAGTTGGCAGTTGTTTAACTAAGATAAAGGTGAAGTATTCTCACAAAGGGGCTTTCTAGTCATCCTATTAGACAGGCAGGAGCTTCAGATAGCATATCATAATAATTA